>NC_134373.1:40130672-40313172 GCF_035582795.1 Mycteria americana
TGTTGTTTTGGGGGTTTTTTTTGCACACAAAGGCTGTTCTTACAACCTCTCTGTGAAATGCCCAGCTTCGGGGCTGGCGTGTCAGATGGTCCTCCCAAAGACGCACACCGTTTTGGTACAGGCAGCAGCATCAGGCTCTCTCAAAGCACTCCCCAAAGCAGGAGATACTCTCTTATCTACATGCTGACCCCATCCCCCTGTTTTCCACCCAATTCCAGCTGGGAAAATGCTTTTTCCTTCACCTCCCCACAACACCCGGGGCAAAGCCGGGGGATTTTCACCTGCGGGCGCAAGGACCCGTGCAAGAGCCACCACCCTGGTGCGATGACACCTCCGCCTCCCGCATGGGGTTAAGCGATGCAGAAGGCGTTGTGTGAAGGGCGAGGGTTTTTTTTTTTTTTCCCCTTAATGAGTCTAATCTGATTAACATCACCATTCACTCCCTTGTGTGGAAACAATGCGGAGACAAATTTAGTAACCGTAGTTTATGCCACATCACCCTGGGTACCTTTGTTCGTGGTGCACATCTGGCACCGCCAGCTTTAACTTTACCCTCAACACCCTCCATCCACGCCGGCACTCAGCATCGGTGGAGTGTGGGGTTGATTGGGTTGCTAAAAACAATACGATCCATCAGATCATCAATATATAGACGTGTATTTGGTAAACCTGCCTGTAGTTAACCAAAAGCACAATTTTTACCCCAACGGGAAGATTTCATTCGGTCTGCATGTGACTAGGGAGCTGATTTCATTTCCTGTAAAACCCCCTCAAATACTGCAAAGTTACCTGACTCAGCTGCTTGTAGAAATCAAATTCAGTCCGAGATAACAGCTAATCATTTGTCACAGTAAGAAGCAATTCCCTGAAATCGGAAGGGAAAACCTGCCGCTTCAATCCGCAGGTCTGTCAGATTGCTAGAAATTACATTCTGCTCTGACTAACCTCTGCACTTGGATTGCTAACAACAAGCAGCCCGGTCTATCAAAAGAGAATATCATACAACCAGGAACAGCTTTTGATTTGTTCTATTCCAATAACCTGAGAAAAGTTTATGGACATGCATTGCTGCCTAGACCTCAATTTTCACCAACCTGCATACTGTTTTGAATTTATAGCTCCGCATCCCCACAGTAATGTAGGTAAAATTTACAGGCTGATTATCTGGTACTTCATAGGAAGAAAATTAGAGTTGATTTTATAACCGTACAACAGATATTTGGTCTTTGATACTTTGAGTAAGGACGCGCAGTTTGGCTGCTCCAATTAAAATGCCAAAAAAAAAGGAAGGAAAAAAATTATGAACTTTATGGAGAAAGAAGCTTTCAAAATGCAATTTATATTCTTTAGCAATGTTCCCAGAGAGTAAATTAAATGTATACCCTTCTATGTAAACACTATTTGTGCAGCAGGCATGTTATAAGTTTAATAAAAAATGATGTATCACCCCTGTTTGTAAGATTTATAATTCATATGGCAGTAGTGAATCTGGGAGCCTGGCCACGATGCATTTTCTATACTTAACTCTGTTATCTATGGTACGAGGATGCTTACAACATTGGCAAAAAGGGGCAAAAATTGTTCAGTATCTTTACTCGACTACTTTTTTTTTTTTTTTAAGGAGTCGTTATTAAAATTGAAAGCTTGTATCTCAAAAGGCCAGAGTTACCCATGGGGTTAATGTTCTTAGCAAGACATGTTTAGGCAAATCTATCCACTGTGCTTTTATTAGCAGGTAATGAAAAGGTGTAAGTTAAAGTGTGAAAGGACTCTGTGTTTTTTGAAAACAGTACTTCAGCAAATAGCTTTATCTGGCAGAGCCTCTTTGTATTGTAATTACATATAATACAAATCTTCACAATAATTCAGAGAGAGAAAATGCTAATGTGCAGGTTGTGGCAGAAACTAAACCAAAGCAATGAGATTTGCAGCTACAGCTGATTCCCCATCTCACACTGTGATTTTTAACAATTTCTTTCCCCGCTTGCGCGAGAAGGCTCACGTCTCCGCTCTCTCGCCGAACTGCAGCTACAAAAGTTATGTTCTCTTTTTTCTGGCGTGCTCCTTTTCCCCTTAAAGTACAAAAGAGATAAACCCCCCAAACTGTTGATTAAAGTAGATGGGAGTTGGTAGGAGAAACTATGAAGAGTTTCTAGCAGTTAATTAAGCAGGATTTCTATTAGGAAATAGCTCCTAACATCCTTTCCAGGTTTCTGCTCATCGCTGCTCCAGTTTTGAAAACACGCAAAATTTATCTGACTTACCACAACAGCTTGAAGGACCAGCTTGGATAAATATGTATTTTTGTGATCTCTATTGGTTTTGCACATATGGTATCATCTACCTGATTGATTGTAAAGGCTCCATTGACTAAAAACTGAAGGGATTTTGGTGTATACATTCATTCTGAAAATACATATTCATCGCGGGGCATGCCACAATCCCCTAAACGTGAAGTCACTGCCATGCACGGTGTCGGTGTCTCTCGTGTAATGAATCACCGGCTGATGGACCCCGCTGGAGTCCTGACACTTCACCCTCCCGCGGCGGCTGCTGCTGCCGCCCTCAGCTCCCAGCCCTGTCCCCGACTCCAACGAAAGGCCAAGGGGCTGGCTGCCCTCCCCACCGGCCACCTCCTCCAAATGGCAGCTTTTACATCGCAGCGTTTCTTTCTTTATTTTTTTTTTAATTATTTTAATTTCAACAAGGCCAAATTAATTGTTTGCGAAATGAAGAAACTGATCCTGCAGCAATCTTATCCCTCTGATAACTCCTCACAATTTGCAGCGGAGTTCCCTCTAGCATGGGCCACGGAGCAGGGTCTGCATTTCTTCTTTTAAGAGTATTTTTTACTCCTTCCCTTCCCAGCGCCACACACAACCTGGGAGACAGACTGTATTAAAAACCACTGTAAAACAAATAACTGCCTTCACGGGGAAATGTGTTGGTTCTTTCCCCCTCTCTTTTACATCCTTATATCTGACCCTAATCTAGATCCCCCAGTCAGTGACAGAAATATTGACATCAGCCGGAGAAAGATCAGGTTTCTTTACACAGGGGACGAGTCCTGTAAACTCTGCCGTGTTGACAGAACCAGGTCCCGTGCTGGTGGGTCCTTCTGGTGGCCTGGAGAAGGTTTAAACACTGCTCCTGCTCCACTGTAGCCCAAGGGAGCTTTCTCATTAACTTTAATACCAGCATCATTACACCTTCAAAATAAAAAGGGACGGATTCTGCTAGAGGAGGAGCACTACCTGACTCTTTAGGTAGCCTTCCTGCCCACAGCAAGGCATTTCTGTTGCGTAGAGTACCAAGAATACCACGATCTGGCCCAAAATTAATTAAAAAAAAAGCTGAAAGTTGGTTAAAAAAAATTTGCTGCTCTGTATTTTTACAGTCGAGCTCTAAACTCCCGATAAACAGAGGCCACAGTGGAAATGCTGACACAAACCTCTGCTTGGCATCAGGCACAGGCACGACCGCCCGTTACCTGCTCTGGTGAGAGAATTCATAGGTTCGTGATGAAGTAGGGGTACTTAGGATTTCTACAGCATTTTCCTTTCTATTATAAACACTTGCTCAAAACCCAGCCCTCCAATTTTTGGTCACAGCTTTATCTCAGAAAAGGCTGAATAGGTACTTAAAATATTTTTCAAGAGAAAGAAAGAGGAGAGAGAGAGAGAAACCCCTGCCTATTCTTCTGAAATTTAAGTAGGCAGCCCTTGAAAGATCACTGAGAAAAGTCTGTATTTTCTCAGGTTTAACTAAATAATTTATGCATACTTTCACTTTGGCATGATGAAGCAATTTTAGCCTTTAAAACCCACAACTACTCAGGAGGGAAAAGGTCTGGTTCCTGCAACTTAAATAATTTAAACATCCAGGTGGAAATGCTTTCAGCACTGCTCCTTTCTGAGACAAAGGAGGAAGACTCCGAAACTCTGAGACACCGAGAAGAAAAGGAGTGATAAAAGAGGCAACCTCGGACGCATTCAATATTGAGGGAAAATCCAGCATTGTTCGCTGGAAAAAGATGACCAGAGAGATGCTTAGAGTACATAAATCCGCTAGGTAAAAATGCTTAGAGAAAAAATTCTTGGCCTAGAGCTACAACAAACATGCTTTCCAAAAGAGCACGGTAAAAATATCCCTCTACCCTCTAACCCAAGTCAGAAATGGTTTGTGTACGCTTAAGGGTTAGGCAGATGTTAGGGGTCACTGAAGAAGCTGTGTGAAAAACTGCACCACCAGCACCGGCTTCTGAATTTACAGAAATGAGTACGTCGTCTAACTCGTAGCCGAGCAGCTTCGTGCCAACGAGAAATGAAAAAGTACCTGGGCTACCGCACTCTTCCCCGCATTAGACTGTAGATGTGAAACTCTTGAGATACATGCAAAAATTTATCAGCTTTAAAGACAGGTAAGAACGGCTCTCTGAGTCAGTGTCCGATCGACCTCACGTCAGGTTTCGGTGCACGCTGGCGCACCGGCGATGACATGCTCGCAAAGCGCGTGGGATGCAGCCGGAGCCCGGCTCGGCTGATGTCCTGGGGAGGGGCACGATGCCCGACGGGAGAGGGTGGTCATGGTGGAGAAGTGCTTTTAAAAAAAAAATCAGAAAGAAAGTGCCAACAGCATAGGTATTACTAGAACGAGATAACTGGTAGCGATTTCACATGGTATTAAGCCCTGTTAATCAAGATGTCTCCCAGTAAACAGCATTACAGAAATGAACATTTGGCTTCGTCCCAAGGACAGGCATGCCTCGGACTGCTCTCCCCTTTGGTATGGATTGAGCAGAAAGTATTAGAGGGATAGTTAGCAGTGACCCATATATCTAAACCACCAGCATTTTCTGTTAGGGAAAAAAGATCTGATTGTCCTTTCTAACCAGCTTTAAAGCCTCCATTGTTCGGCGTGAGCCTTCAAAACATGGCAGGGACGATGTCCCGGGGCTGGAGAGATGCCTCCTGCATGCCCGTGGCGTTCTCCTTGGGTTTTGCAGAGATAGGGACTCCTAAATGCCCGGGAGCCTTTCGTCGCTCACATTCCTCAAGAGAAGGGCGGTAATACACCAAATTAATAACGGCGCGCATCCCTCCTACAGCCAAGCTCATCCCGGCGCCAGCGCTCACGTCTGCAGCGTGGTCACGCGCTTGCAAGGGGAGCGAATGAGAGGTGCCATGGGGAGGAGGAGGAGGAGGAGGAGGAGGAGGAAGAAGAAGGGTCGGCCCCGGCCGTGCCCCTGCGTGGGATTTCCCCCGGCGCTCTTCACCTGCGATTTCCTACTCCTCCGCGAGACACCTGAGAGGGAAGCGAGAAATAAGCCCTGCTCCTCTGGCCGCCCCTCCATCGAGCACAGGGTGCCCGTGGCCTCTTTTTCCTTTTTTTTTTTTTTTTTTTTCCTACCAGGTGTCTCACTCAATATATCCCGATCAATGCGAAAAAAAGGGCAAAATTCACGCCTTGCAGCACTAGGAATACTCCGCTTGGTGTTGAAACTGATGCTCTTCCAGCACAGGTTTTTGTTGCCCCGCGCGTGAGAAACTACTGGCTGCCAGCGTGCGCGTGTGTGCGTGCATGTGGAGTAACACCACCTCCAGAGCCCGCTTCCCACCAGACTTTGAGCTTAAAATGGTTCAAAGTTTCTCCTATCTACATGTGCCTCACGGTCAGCTGAAATGTTCTTAGTAGGCTGCTCCCCAACCTTATCCTCGCAGCCAAAAGGAAATGCAGAGCTGGGCATAAGAGGCTGTTGAAACCACACGTCATGTTTGGGTTTGCTGTGTCATAATGGTTTTATTCCGGTTGGGATAAGGCTTTCTGCAGCTGTTTTCCTATGGAGCTGATGGCAAAGGGCGAGGGCTAGGCTGATACCAAGCAAAAAGGAAGAGCAGCAAGAGGAGGGACCTCCCGACGGAGAAAATATCTCCGTTAAAAATGCATTATTTTTTTGTTGTTTTAAGTATGTAAACTTCAGAGGCATTGCCCGTGGTTAAGAGGTAAAATAAGGGATGTGGAGTGAGGTTTCAGACCTCAAGCCTTCAAGTATTTTCCCTTTTTGAAATGTGGTATTAATAGCAGCACCCCCGTCACAGTCTCCCCAGCAGTGAAGCATGGGTGCCCCAGGGTTCTCCAGCACCTCTCCGCTACCGGGGGAAGAAACCCTCCTTTCTCACCCTGGCTCCCTCGCCGGCGGGGCTCCTACCTGGCCAGGCAGGGTGGCCTCACCCTCTAGTGAACGTGCCAAAATACACACCAGTTATCCCCGAGGATGCGCTCCCTCCTGCCCCAGGTACCTGCCCGAAACCCTCAGCTCATTGCTTTGAGGTATGAACATCCTTTGGTTCTCACTGAGTGGGTTCAGACTTCAGCCGGTGCCTACCTCGAGGTGAAAAGATAACATGAATTTTTAACAAAAAAGAACCTACTTGAAATTTAAAGTTATTCACTCTTTTAATGAAATACGAGGTATGGCCCATGTCGGGGGAAAGTTAGATTTTCAAGGTTAATATTGTTTCTGAACAAAGGATAAATCAGGTTTTCTGGAGGCCTTTTTTGCTGACTTACGTCTTACACCCGTGAATTTTGATGGGGACTGGAGACCTTGCGTTTGCAAACCTGCGCAATTTTGGGCGCTAGCATAACCGTTATATCAACACCAGGAACAGAGCAAGCTCGGGGACGGTGTGTGAAACTCCTCTAACAACAACCCAAAAAATGAAGAGGCAGCCCCTTTGGCACCGAGCTCCCCGAGGAAACCGCATGAACCCGAGGTGAAAGGCCTTTTCTTCTATTCCCAGGCTGCTAAACCACTAGTTCTCCTCATTCATTACCCCGAGTTAAGCTTTGCAAGCTTACAGTAAACCTGGGAGAGCTCGGGTTTTGTACGGAGGAATTTCGCATTAAGGATTTGCTTCCCCCCCCCTCCAGCCTGTTCCCCTGAATCTTCAAACTGAACACCTGATATAAAACTAAAATCCTAATCTAGCCTGAAGTGCATTAATAGGAGCTTTGATTTTTTTTTTTTAAAGAAAAGAATTAGCTCCATAATCCTACTAGTTATACTTCTAACAATATTATTTTAAGACAATTAATTCATATTTTAAAATAATGAAATTACTAGCACAAGACACTAAACTTCTTTTAGTATATTAAATTGGGCAGATTGCTTCTCTCCTTCTAATTATGAATGTAGCAGTTACAAAAGAAACTGTCATTTTGATAGAGTAAAAGACAATCTGTCTGCCAAAAGTGTCCAACCATAATTCTAAAAAAAAAGTCATCTGCATCGAGAACATGCTACTTTGTTTGATGTACTGTCTTATTGGAAACCTAATTTGCTTTCAACCTCTGAGACAACACATAACATAAGTTTGTGTGACTAATTTTCTTGGAAATATGAGTAATTAGAATAAGGGACCATTTCCATCGCAGGAATGGATAGTTTTCAAAATTCGAAATAAACGCTGCAAGTCGCTTGCTTTTCCCTTTCAGCCGCGTATTACAAAAGGGAGAGGGATGGCTTTGTATAGCGTAACGTAAGCTCACATGTAAATCGTGAACTACTGCAAAGTACGGAGAGGTTTATTACCTGAGGTGAGCACTCCCAGAGCTCCTGGAGTATAAAAGCATTAGCCGTATGTTCTAACCAAGTAATAAAAATCAATAAACAGGAACCCCCCACCTGTGCTATGGCCCCAGTGTTAAGTTTTATACATGTAGTAATAGTGCATATCAATTTTCACCACCCTTCCTACGCTAGCTATTACAAGGCGTACAACCACCGGAGGGACTGCGAGAGCAGTGCCATTCATCCCACGGAGTTGTCCAGATGCCAGCTCCATTGCATCATTGTCAATTTTATTCTATCTACAACTGGACAAGGCTGCAGCCCCGGCTCCTATCCACCCACTCAACCCCGCAACAATTGCAAACTCTGTTCGACCGGTTAAAGAGTTTACAAGCCAGCTGAAAGAAAACAGAACAGTTGCATATTAATGCACCCAACCCCTGAAAGATCACATAATGGAGCGGGAGAAACGTGTAACTGCAACCAATATGGGATCTTGTCCAGCTGCCGCAGCCTGTGGATCAGTGACCGGGTTTTTAAATAAATTAATGATAAGTATCAATATGCAGCTGCACCAGATTTCAACTGCAACTAGTTGTGTTGCCGTAGGCTTCTTAATTGTTCAGATGTATGGAAAGCGTGGGTCACCACAAAGCTAGTGTGTGCTAAAATCAAACAACGCTACAGATGCAGTAGCTCTGCCAGGTTGCAAAAATAACTACTAAATCACACTTATCTTATAATTAAAAAGAATGCCCCTGATAAGGCAGGGAAGAGTACGAGCATAAACCTTTGCCATGTATTTTCCACTATTCATTAATCTATGGAAATAAGGGTGGCAGGTTTATTTAAGTACCAAGCAGACCAGGAAAGTTAGTCGCTTTTCATTTTCAAATCAGGACCAAAATAAAAAAAAAACCAACCAAACTTTGAGGAATATTTAATTCTACAGGCGTCCCTTAAAAGTGTCAGGCTTTCTAATTACGGCCCAAAGATGACCACTGCACACTTTAGCAAGTAATGAGAAGCATTTGAGGATGAAGGCTTTGATTCTGAAATAAGCATGACCCAAGTGTAGTCTCCCTTTATGAAAAAAGCTGCGGTAGCTTCAGTTTTAATAGGCAAGAGGGAACAAGAAAAAAAAAAAAAAACAACAGCACTTGACGATGACCCTTTCTCCCCTCCCCAACAAAAAGACAAGGAGTTTTATCTGCCTGAGGTTGCCTCTGATAGTGCTCATGGTCCGGAAGTACCACTCATGGGCACTTAAAGCAGCATCACTCAGAAGCATAAAAATAGAATAAAGTTGTACAGCAAATGAGAAATTATGATATAACTCAAGTGTTGTGACACGAAACAAGCAAAACGAGCGCTCCAAACATTCCCTGGAACTGACAAAAATCTCTCTGAAATTAGTAGTGCCATCAAGGTGTTGCTTAAGATGAAGTAGTGCCTTTAAAAAGCTATCTACAGTAACAGTCGCAACAGCTTTGCAGTGAAGCTAACCATTTTAGGCAATGGGAAGAAAGTAAGACCATTGTAGTTGTGAACAGCTGGCATACAATAGATAATTTAAGGGAAAGTGACCCTCATGTATAATTTTTAACTGAAGAACTGTCAAGCCCCATTAGTTCCAATAGGGCCTGGTAGTACCGAGGTAGGTTTATAGGGGCATTGTATGAGAAGAGTTTCCAACAGAGCAGCGAAAAAAAACATTTTATGGGAACTTTTGTGGATTCGGAATTAACTCCATTTTTTTTAAATCTTAGCTGCTGTTTGAGACAACGGCATCTCTGCTTTTCTTTTTCGAAGAGAATCCCCAAAATGGCAAAAATGTCTTTTGGAGCCACATTCTGAGCCACATGCACTGATAATGCTCAGGAATTCTGAAAGACACCCGTTAAATGTGGAAACCATGCTGCTAAATCTACGTCACCACCTTGGCTAGTGAATAAAAAGCCAAGTAAAAGAGCAAGGGAAGAAAGCAGGACTCCTTAAATGAGCACAAAGAGAGCAAGTTAGGTAAAATAAAGCTCCGGCACTGTTTCTGCAGACATATTTTAGAGGCCAGTCCAACATTATAAACAATTGCTATAAAACCTGAAAGGTCCAGGTGTCGCTAAGTCATGTTTACTTTATGGCTTTCACTTTGCTATTTGGCAGTACTTCTAAGACCATACTGAATGATGTTGCCCTCAACTTAAAGTGCTATAACTTTCTTGCCCAGACTTAAAAGAGATACTGTAAAATTATTTAGCAAGTTCTTGTGCCGTAAACAATGCTGGGATGTAAACCCAGTCCTCTCCTGTGTGTCAGTCAGCCCCCCGTTAAATGCTGCATTTTGATGGTGGATGTGTGGTGGGTCTCAGGTATGTACATGGGAATGGGGTGAAGAGGGGGAAGAGCAAGTATGTGCCTCTCCTCCTCAAAATGCTGGCAACCTTGGGGCCAGCAAAAAGGGCTCAAAATGCTGGCAACCTTGTGCCTCCTGGACTCTTTAGGGGGCAGTGGAAATGGGGACAAAAGCAGCTAATAGGGGTAAAGGTTTGGGCTTGCCTCGTCTCCTTGTGGAGCTGTCCTTCCTTGGGGAAAGCAGCGTGGCGGGAAGGTCCTGGGTTTGGGGCAAGTTATCTCCCTGTGCCACTGGGGCCCCACCATGCTTTCCACAGGGCTCGAGGGTGGGTGGGTGGGCAGGTGGCACGAAACCAGGGGATGCTCACAGCTGAGGTCAATACTGGGTTTAACATAAATTAGAATAGCTGATTCCGGTCTTAACAAGTTGACTTAAGGCCTATATATTAAAAAAAACCCCACAGATTGTCATTTAAAGAAATGACAAGAGAACCATCCTTTTAAATCCAAGTCAAATAATATGACAATAAAGCCAGGAGTTATAGGTACTGTGAATTGTCCTTTACTAGACACTATATTACGTGTAGTCATTAGGCCAGCTATAAAAAGAAGGTTTAAATACTAATGTATTTTTTAATTTGTTTTATACCCTAAACAAGCAATCAATGTACATTAATAAACATAATTGTTTTTTTGGCATTTGTCCATTCATTTGGTCTACCTTGTCAGCTCCAGCAAACACATCAGCAAAATTCAGTAACCACAATACACAAGAAGGAAACACCAATGAGGCCATCTCAAATATGCATAATGTATTGAATTACTTTGCTCCTCCGCTATTGACGGACTGAAACCTCCAAAGTTTGCCATACCGTCCTCCTGTCCGTCTTAAACAACGACTTTGACAGGTTTTTGTCCACAAATACTGCTTTCAAGTGCTGGTGCAAAGAACCTTTAACGAGGTGGTAAATATGTTTACCTTTGATAAGGTGAGCTGCCTGATAAGATAAGGTGGATGGCCACTTTTCAAAAGCAAACATGTGCAGAGCTTGGGGCTCTCACCCAGGAGCTGTGCTGGATTTGATCAGCATAGGGCAACGTCTATGCACTCTGGAATAGCTTCCTGAAATCAATTTGTTCCTTTTCAGTTTTAATTATAAAATACCACTCGCTAGAGAGAGATTTATTCACTCAAGAGGGTGCAACGTTGGAGATGGACGTGTAAAAGGTGCTCATCTCTCTAGTCTCGGCAATTAGGGTGCAGCTCTTGGTTTAACTAGGACGCCGTGGGTATCTACCTCCTGGTGTGCCACCTCCAAGCAATCCCCATCCAGGGGACCTCCTGTAAATGGAAAAGATCGGGAAATATCTCGGAGGAGGAGACTCTCGATGGTCTGGTACAGTTATCCTGAGTGCTAGTGACCGGAGAAATACATACCAAGAAAAAGCTCCACTGGGGGCAAAATCTGTGTTGCAACCCTGTAATGCCTCCTGACATCTCTACCAGGTCCTCTCTGTAGGTGACCCTACCAAAACAATTCTGGCTGGCTGGTTGTAGGAGAGAAGACGGGAGGTAACGTGGGTAGCATCTGCGCCGCAGCAATTTCTTAAAATATCATTTGTCGGAGGAAAGGAAAATGAAATTGTTGCAAGAAGAGCAGAAACTGAAAAGTCCAAAATGGTAGCTCCACTAAAGGCTTTAACACACTAGAAAATTTATGAAAACATGAATAAAAGGTAACTTATTCAGTGTCAGCCTTACATATTTATAGTTTAAAAATTAGTCAAAGTTTATGTCCCGAGGTTGCACCTACAGGAAGCCAGATGTGTGCCTTCTGCATGTGACCTAAGACAGGCCTGAAGCAACAACTAGATAATTTCTCGCTCATACTCCACACCGTCGATCGCGGCGGCTTTCTGAGGTGAGAGAATCTGACAGCACTAACTCTCCAGGGCAGAACTTTCCAGTCAAGTGGATCAACGGACTGAAAATCTCTTATGAATAGTCATTAGGCCTTCATTACAAACCCCTCACAACCCAGTTCTCTTTTTGCAACCAAATGCCTTTTGTCATCTTCACAAGGTGCATCATTTAATTACCAATTGATTTCTTTATATATGACAACATGTCAGATAGCAAAATACAGTGTATCTCCCTTAGGGGGAGAAGTCTGTTAACTATCAGCATGCCAGATTACTGAATTTAGCTGGAAGACAGCTATTCCCTCTACTGCGCCTTTATTTTAACTCGCTTTCCAGTTTTCCAGAGGAGCAATGCGGGGAAGAGGCAAAGGCAAGGAGCATCGCAAAGAGGATTTTTTCCCCCGTTCTGTCGAAAAATTAAAGCTGCCTTCCAACATTTCTCACTCTCTTTTTAGGCGCACACACCCCATGCACGCACATATGTACGTTGGCATCCACGGCTATATGCACACAGAGAGCCGGGCTAAAACACGTCAAACAATTGTTCTCATTATACCAGGAATTTACCCAGCTTCTGACTTTGCTAGCATGCTGAATCTTCCCCTTCACAACTGCAGCCTGATAATCAAGCCAGTACTGTATTAATAAGCTGAATAATAAGGGAATTTCAGAAATGTACAGGACTATTATACCGTAACAATAAAACCTCAAACTGAGTAAACCAGAGCAGTGCTGAAGGTAGGCGTCGGAAAATAATGAAACCAGTGTTGCAGTAATGCACTCCATTGTATGGCAGTGTAAATGCCTGCTTCTTTCATACACAGAAGCTACATTACACGAGTCCGAAATGTTCTCAGAGCATCACTGTGCCTGGTTGTGATAGAACCTGGCACCAGCAAGCACTGAAAGCTGACATTATACTGTAGGATGTGCTGCAGGTGTGCAGGCCTGCGAACGTGCTCTAATTACATATTTTCCTGCAGAGCAACAATTAAGGTCGCCAAAATAATTGCCAGTTTCTTAATCCCTCTCTAACAAGACTGACATAAGGAACGGTTTATTTTTCTCTGGTTATTTTGAAAGTGTTCCTCAAGATTTTGGTTTTTCTAGCACGCCGCATAAAACTAATTCTTACGTTCAAATGTGTGATTATACCCATTGTTGCTGCTGGGATGGGTTTTTTTAAGCCCAAACCTTTTCTGAATTCTAGCGCAACTAAAATAATGAAGAAATGCTGATTGTATAACCTGGCATGCTGTTTCGACATTTCCCCTGCCACGAAGGTACCTATTTTCCCTTTCTGTGCGCATTGGCACTGGTGTGGTTCGGGGGCTCTTTTCTGGGACTACAAGCTCCAGGCCAGTACCTGGACCCCTGCACAGCAGCATTAGGGCTGTGCTACTCCAGTCGAGCAGCTAGAGAACTACAGGGTCCTGTCTGCGTCCAGGGTTCAATAAAGAATCACCTTTATTTTCATTACAACTGGCCTTATCTACTGTGGGAGACATCACAGAGACTTCTTTCTCAGTGGCATAAAGCACTTGACTTCAAACAATTGAAACAATTGTAGTACATGAGACAGAAAGATGTCTAGTGCATCCATTTGCAAAGCTGATGCATTTAACAGCAACCATTATGTATTGTAGTTATATATAGCGCTCCTGTAGACCTTGGGAATAGTGGCCAATGTGAGTCAAACTCAGAGCTGGCATCAACGGCCAGAAGTCAATTGATTTTCATCAGGAAGCACCAGATGATACGAGCCAGGAATCCTCCATCCCTCCCCTCCAACTCTTACAGAAAGGAAAATCTGTCGCAGAAAGCCATGGTCTCAGCCTCCACACAGAGACCTTCTCATCTTTTAACGCCTTTGAGTTTTAGGCTTGGCTCAAGCCTTGGCTCAAGGCTTGGCTGAAGAGGTTGCTTGGGACAGCTAACCTGGAAGCCACTGAGGTGACGTCTGTGGGATCTGGGTCAGACCCACTCAGTGTTTCTGAAGAAAGGCTCTAAAAGGTATTTTATATAGGAACACAAAGGCATTCGTGTCCAGTCACGTTAAGACAAACGTCCACTTCTCGGTTAAGCCAAAGGTTAGTAGTCTGTTCTTGGTTACATTTTTAAATAGTTGAAGTCCCTTCTAACTTTCCGGCAGAGCCTGCTGTCACTGCCCTACCTATATGCAGATCCTACTGATGTCAGAACGAGTATTGCTTATGTCAGGATTAAATTTATCTGAGCAACACCAAAGATCAAACAAAAAGTGCCACACAGCACCAGTCAAAGGATGTCCAGCGGTATGCCAGATAGATTGGCTTGACATGCAAAATCATATTCAAACATCTAAGAATATTAGCATTAATGAAGCAGGCAAGACACCCTTTGATAATTGTTGGCAATCTGAAAACTTTGCTCTGAGGATATTAAAAGTAAACTGTTATCGTCCGATTGCCAGTTTTAATCCCACTGATATAAGCTGCCACAACCTGTCAGCATTAAATATATGACAAGGGGGTATGAATATAAACTTCTGCTTGGAGCGTAGGTAGATGTCCACCTTTGCAAAGCGCATTACATGTACACAGACTTCAGAAGTGATATTAGTATCACAGACTCCTACAAAGTTACTAGTTTTACTGCTAACTCCACTACCGACGTTCTAAATTTGTCCCTCTTTCCTACACTTCTCTTGCAGTCTGTCTTCAACACAGATGAGCTAATCGGTTGCTTAGGCACCTGTCCTCATAAAGCTGTTCACATCTTTCGATGCTTCACCTGCAAAAGCTACAACAGCGATACTGTGATACACGAAAATGTGTTTTCCCTCATTGTACTTATTACTTTGAAATGGTCATTGATTTACTCTGCAAGTGAGGAAACAAAGGAAATTTAAACTTTAATGGATATTAAATTATTTGCAAATGAATCGTTTGCTCTTCTCAATAGGGACAAATGTATTTTGTTCGCTTGAAACCTACTTAGAAAGGCTGCATGGGAATGATGAAACTCATAAAGCTCACGGTCATCTACAACCAGCTGAAAATTTTCAAACTTGATAACTTCGTTAAGGCTGTATGAAAACACACGGTGTGGTTCTCCAAGGACTGAACGCCACATAACTTGACCCACGTGACTTGTAGGCACTGAATATTCAGCCTCCAACATCTTCACCACACCGGGAGACGTTGATGTAGGCACCTGTCTGGGATCCAGGTTGGAAACTACTGGCCTTAATGGGTACATAGCTTGTACGGACTGGGGTCACTGGGAAAACTCACAGCAGAAGGCGGATCAGAGCCAAACCGTGTCCCTGAAAGAGGGCCAAGTCTCGTCGGTTTTACTCACGTGAGCAGTTGCAGCGATTTCAGCAAGGAAGACATGGCCCTGTTTACATGAAAACCCTTTGAAGGGAAATATTTTAGGTTTTGATCAAAACCTCATTTACATTCTTACAAAGAAACTGCGAAGAGTTATAAATGAGCTGTAGAGTATATTATAAAACACATTTTAAAAGTAACACATGCTCAGAGATGGAGAACATTAAAATAAAAGTAGGTGTAATATCCAAGACGAACATTTCTGTTGAGCAGAGATCACGCGAGAAAGCATTCCACAGGCATAACTTTGCAGATAATCAAAGCCAAGTATTAATACATTTTTATCAGTCTACCTTCTAAACAATATTTCAGTAGATTTCCTTTCACACAGTGATATTTGTAATAAATGTTCTGCCTTTGTTTTAAAGTCAGTCCGTAGAAAGATGACATCAGCTTAGCAAACAATAAAGTGCCTGTAATATTGTCTCCAGAGGGCTGTTACATTTACTTTGTAGCAGTAAAATTCAATTTTCAAAAAACACTACATGAATGATGTTAGGTTATTAACCCTATCACCACCGTAAAACATCATCATTGTGTGCAGAATGTAGGTCACTATCTAGGAGCTATAAGTTGCTTTTTGTTAAATAATCCATTTAAGCTGCTTTTCTTTCCTATAGCCCGGGTTGTGTCCCTTCCCTTTGGAAAAAAAAAAAAACAAAACAGTCCCATTTTTCATCGCAAGGCTCTGAGCGAGCATCCTTATTACATATCTCATGTTAAGGTGTTCTTCCTTTGTTACTTTCAGATTTGGCCGCACACTTTTGAAGAGCGACTCTCTGTGAATTCTTGTTATACAGAGCTGCTCTCAAAGAGGGGGGGGGGGGGGGGGGGGGAAGTGTATCATATCAGCCTACGCCTGTGGTGACTCTCACAAGTTTCAGTTCAAGGAAAGAGAAGAAAATCGGCAGCTACAAATTCTGACTCATTTTGAAATTTCAGCGCAATTGAATAGCGACCGTCCTGATTTGGGGACCGACTCCTCAGCCCCTGCTCATGCTCGGAGCTCCCGGCTGAACCTGGTTTCCCGAAGCAAGCTCCGCCGAGCCAGGGGAAAGAAAGATCGGCGAGCAAACTGTCCGCAAGCCAACCCGTCACATGGCTCCTGTAAAAGAGGATTTGCATACCTGACGCGGCTCTGGAAATATTCCCTGCCCGGGAAGGAGTGAAAAAGAAGTACTAATGGCAACCCGCTATCAGGATGCAAGGGGTTAAGTAGTTAAACTTCTACAGCCCCCCACAGTAACTTTCCAAAAGCTGACAATAAGTAAAAGAAGTGCTGGTTATCCATTTTTTAAAGGGATGGGATTGGTTTTAGAAGAAAGGGAAAGAGGATCAAACACCTCAGAGCAACAAAAGGTTGTGTCAGAGGGCCCTCAATCACAAACCTCCTTCAACAAGAGATATTCCAACCTTCCAGAGCAGTTACCCGGGCAGCACGGCTAAAAAGTTCCCTGACATGAAAAGAACAAAAACAGAAGGGACAGAGGTAGTTATTGTTATGCACACTCCTCTTTTTTTTTTTTTTTTTTTTCTTTTTTTTGCTGGGGCTTTTTTTCTCCCCCACAAAACTTTTTGCATAAGCTGTTAGGGGGAAAAGTAATAGCGCTGTTTATTGAAAAGAAATCCCCCCTCTTTGCATCTCCTACCTCCTAGGTTGTGAGGTATGGCCCAGCAGATTCTCAGCCAGGAACACCTGATGAATGGGAAGGTCAGCTCCATGAATGCTTCAAAAGAGGCATCCAAAATTAATAAACGTAATTATAAGAGTGTAAATGTATCCTGGTTTTCATCGTCCCCTGAACACATATTTGAATTTTTTTTTTTTTTCCAGACAAGCGAAGTTGTGTGCGCACAAAGAATGTAAATTATTTGCGTTTGCGGTGTCAGGTCTTGGAGGTATCTTAACAGCATGTAAGAATTTTCCACTTAAATGTAAATTATTAACAAGTCAGAGTTTTCATTTGTTTTATCTCCTGATGTGCAATCTAAATAAATAAATGGCACATTTTACAGTATTCACCACCCACTTCTCTGCTCTTTCAGAAACATATTTTATACAGACTACCTCTGCTTAAATAGGGTGGTGGATCATTCCCTCTTTCATCATTTATCTTTGTCTCAGTGCTTCTGAGGGGTTGGGTTTTTTTTGCTAAAACAAATTTACCTCTAGTACTTCATCAAGTTTTCCTGTGTAATATCACTAAGTAAACAACACAGTGGTTTATTCATAAAATATTCATCTTTCAAAATGTTCCTTCCCAACCACCCCTCCTGGGTTTACCTATGTTTACAAATATGTAAGCCTTGTTAATATGCCTTGTCTGGGGAATGGTGAGTAGTGACCCTCCTTGAGGCAGAGCTCTTGCCGAAGAAGTGTATTATTTCAGCTGGGAGAACAGCAAAGCTCCGGGATGAGACTGATTGATTAAGACCAGATGGATGGCCACACATAGGTGTGACAAAAATAGAAACACATTGCAAACATTCCTGGCATTGTCCTCCTGTGGTCCGGGAGGTGGATGGACCCGGTGGTACCTTATCTACCTCCTGATGGGCTCCAGAATTGAAGAATGTTAATGAAAGCTAACTCTCCTTCGCCTGCCTTACAGTGACACTTATTACAATGAATCAAGCTTAAAATTGCATCTCGAAAATAAACTCTGGGTTCCCCCCCCCCCCCCCCCCGATCGAAAAATGACAGCTGGCATGCCACTGGAAAGCATTCGCACGCGTTTCCATGAAATTAATTCGAAGTAAAGAGCTCAGAAAAAAAAGAAAGAAAAGGAAAGAGAAAGAAAACAAACAGAGCGTACCCACATCCTCTCCTTAAAATTAAACTTTCAGAAACCACATAAAGAAATAAGTGCAAAATGAATGACCTCTGGTTTGGAGAAGAATGTTTCATTGAAACCCGCTCAGCTTTTATGTTTATTGGCCATAAACTGACCAACCCTCTCTGTAATGCTGTGGTTGTTCTTCACAGAAAAGCCAAGCCAATGGCATGCATCCCGCTCACCTTACTGAAGTGAGTGGTCCCACGAAAAAGGGGGAGGCGGTGAGCAGGATTTGGCCCACTGCGGCCTCGCGCTCCTCCCCGGAGATGCTGTCCCTTCCTGGCCGTACCCACCGTGCCTCAACGCTCCCTCCCTTCGCCTTCCACCGTGGCACACGATGTATTTCTCACACTAAAAAAACGCCATTAACTGAACCTTCCCGTTCACGCTGAGAGAGCCGGGAGTGATCCCGGCTGGGTACAGGAGGTGGGAAGGAGCGCGCGACCAGGTTCCTGGGGCCACCTCATTTCTGTCCCTCTACCTATTGCACACCACAAATCGGCCGCGTGGCAAGCCTCGGGGATCAGTCCCGACCCCAAAACACGCTTCAAAATCACAGGAGGATCTCTAGCCTACTCCTTGCACGACCTTTTTCCCATCACACAGCACGATGCCTCGTGACAGCCGTGGTGGAAGCCGGAAGAAACCAGACCCCCAGGTTTTCTCTCTCTCTCCCTAAAACTCCTGTTTGGCCCCAGCATGAGCTTTTAGTTCCCGTTCCCCTCGCGTAGGCCTGAAACGATTACCTACTTGTTATAAATCTTCTCAGGTTTCACAGGCACACATTTGCCGGTAGGTTCCCGACCAGCATTTCTGGACGTTGGGCTCACAGAGACACATTCTCACACATGCAAAAGCCCTATGATGGATCAGGGGCTCCTCCATTCACCCCTCCACTTTAAGCAAAACCGTTCCTAATATACCTTTTCATACGTGAAGCATAATGAATGTACCTTTTCTTATGCATGTACAATACTGTACTTTCACCCACTGGCAAAGAAGTTCGCTAAATTACTAAGAGCGTTTAAAGAGGTGGCATTCATTGTAATATACAAAGGAATTTAAAGCACATTTACAAATGAATCGGCAGGCATGCCAACAGGAAAAACAAGTTTAAATGTAAAATTAAAAAAAAAAAAAGTAAAATTGAGGATTGCTTGAAATGATTATTATGATATGAAAATGTTTGTCCATTTTACGGGCTGAAAACTACTTAATTTCTCTTCATCTACAATTCAGGTGACTGTGGTTTTAAAGAAATATTCTTTTCCTTGGTTTCCTTCTCCCCTCCCCAACTGAGTAATAAAACATAGACTAATTTAAATAAGAATCATTATGCTCAGAAGGCCTCCTCTGGCTGGAAGACTTTTGTTCCACATGTCCCATAATCTCACTCCCACATGGCTGCCATAAGGTTGATGCTGAAATCAAATTCTACTATAGAATTTTCTTTTAGACCCAGTAAAAATATGTATATCAGTTTGGGGAAAGAAGTCCTATAATTTGGGTAATGGGAGAAATATACTTGTGATAGAAACCTCTTGACTTCGCTGCTCCGTTCCCTGTATTTTTTCCTCGTCCAGGTTGTTATTAGCATATGAAAAATGCTTTTAATTTTATCCATTTCTGGACATATCTGTCACACACACAAGCAAGATAGCAGCTAGGTTTCAACTTATCTCTCCTTTACCACCTCAGCAGCAGGTTTAAAATAGATCACGCGCTTTTAGTTCTTTGCGGCCAAGGTGTGTGTAGCTGCCTTCTGAACAAAACCTGATAAAGGAGGAGCAAGCCAAACCATTCGAGGCAGTTTGCTCCCACCTCGAACACAAACGTTTCTGTCGCAGCATCTCACTGCATTACTTTCACTTGAAAAGTAAGAGCCGGAGCAGCTCTCACCCGTAACTCCGCGCGTCGGTCGCAATACAGCAAGGCTGGAAGTTATGGCCCTGTTTTGAAGCACTTTCTATTTGTTGTTTATCTGTTTCCTTAAAACTCCCACTCCCACCCCTGCCCTACGGACGGACGGCGCGCACGCGGCACGGCAGCTCCCACGCGCCCTTTGCCAACACAAGGCGACTTTGTTTTACGCGCTGCGACGTCTTCCATCAAAACCGTATCCCCAAATTCTTCGCAGGCGCACGTGATGTAAAGGCAATCTACGGCAGAGCCCGGAGAAAGCTCTCAGCAATATGCAATCTATTTTCACACATGCTATGGATCTTATGGCGTCAGTCATACGGTCGTTGCACACACAAAATTTTTTAAGCCTGTTTCTGCTACTTTTTAAGTAAATTAAAAACTCCCATTGCCTCCCAGGCAATTAGGCTGAGGCCCTAGGACTAGCTTAAAGCAGCGAGACGCTGAGCATTTTCATTTAGTGGTATTTGGCATGAAAATATTTGTGGCTTGGTGAAATTTTGCACACACGCTCTCCGACTTTGCTTTTTGGGACATGTTGGGGAAATGGCTATTTTTGCATGAACGTAAAAAACCCCATGAAATTATGCTCCGTTTTAATGAAAGGGCGGTTTTGCTTGACAAAACATATGCCTTTTATTAACAGTATTAATAGAAATGGGCCTGCTTTCAAACTTGCCATGAAACGTGACAAAACCCAGGGCCAGATTCTCAGCTGAGCTTCAGGCACCTTTGCGACCCGCTGCAGCCCCGCCTGATGCTGTGCTCCCCAAAACCCATCTCCTGGAAAAAAAAAATACCCCCTTGGGCACACCACTAAATACCTCCAAGGCTGGGAGCTACACAAGGAGCTCACTTTGCGGGATGCTTTCTCCAGCTGGGAAATTCAGGAGATCCTCTTTGCATCGTGCAGCAGCCAAAATGGGCGTGTAAGATCTGCCTGTATATATATGTTTTTTTTTCTCCTCGGATCAGCCCAAAGGAGCCATGGGGATGGCTTTTGCCAGTGGTGCCCACACATCCATAATAGTAGCCACACAAGCGCCAACCCTCTGGCTGGCATCAGGAGGACCCATGCGTGTGAAAGGCTGCAGGAGAAAGCCCTGGAAGAGAGTCCAAAGCAGTTCAGAGGACAGCCTGGCTTGCTATAAGTTATAAGACGAGGAATAAAGGGCATCTTGCACTAATCAGGGGGATTAAGCTGATGAGCAAAGCACCTGAAACAACTTTTCCTTCCCACCTCGACTGGAAGAGGAAGAGGGCTCTCCTAAGTAAATAAACTAGCACAGGCCTTTTCCATTTTGACGATTTCTCGCCATTTTACTAAATTGCCAGGCAGACAGAAGCCTTAACCCTGACAACACTCACGTGAAAACTCCCTGCTTGATTTTTTTTTTTTTTTTACTTGCCTGACTTCTTTATTAAATGCTCTCTGGCTCTAAATGAGTGGGTGTCAGAGGTGCAGTATTTCACAGATCTGTGGGTCACTGCCTGATTTTGCACTGCATCTAGATATTAAAAGTTCCTCTTATTACAGATAGCGTGAAGAAAAATGAACAACTCGAGACAGTTTTCTAAACCGATAGTCTCTGGGTATATTTATTTTATGATGATGGCAATGAAGTAGGCCCTTATATATTTTCTATTGTCTTCAGTAAAGACACGCTTTAATCACAAACTGACGTATGAAACCTGCCTATTGGCCTATTGATATTTCTTTTGCACTGAGCGAGAAGCCAATATCCTATTTTAAATATAACTTTAAAAAATGACATTACCTAAGAAAATGCTAGCAGTATTCCTGATAAAATATACTGTGGTGGGGCTGAAAAGTGCATGCAAAGCAAGCTGCATTATTACAATGTTTAAATATTAATTATACTGCTGTGTAGTAAAGATGATCAACTGTGAGTGTCAACTAATTTTCTAAAAGCTGCAATGTTGGATTTCGTCTAAACTTCTATTGTTAAGCTAAAACTAAAAGCCCAGCAAGTTTAGTCTACTGGAGTGTGTTTATTTTTATTGGTTTCTGCATAATTTTTTTTAACATAAACCAACTTTAACCCCTTTACTGTAATCTCTGCCAGTGGAACTCCAATAGCACATCATAAAATTCCTATAATTCTTCAAAGCAATGTAGCTGGAAAAGAAAAAAACCATGGGCACTTTGCAACAAACGCCAACTACGAGATTCGGCCAATTAAATTTAACTCTTGCGAGTTCATTTTGCTGACGACGGATGTGTAGATCTACGTTTAGCTCGGCCTCCGCTGGCCACTGGTGTTGGGAGAAGCGCTCAGCCACGATGCTCGGCGCTGGGCTGGCTCCGTTGTGTGCAGAATCCTGCTCAGGTGGCACCTCGCGCTGGTACGTGAGGGAGGCTGAGCAGACAGATGGGGAGGCAGATGTACCGTGCTACATAAAAGTAGAAAGACTTATATTATCTTATGCGAATGCCTTAAGTGACTGAGCACGGGCAGCAGGCGAGGGGGGGGCCGGGATGGGAAAGGAAGGGTTAAGTGAAAAATGACTGTCATTTCTTTCCCTGCTAGCAGCTATTGCTTCCTCAGACTTTTAAGAGGAGCCACCAGACTCGAGCGAGAGAATTACTTTGAGATTCTTCTGCGAAGACAAAGAAATAGTGTGCGCCGAGGCTGGTAGGCTTCCTTCCGTCACTCATGGATGCTCTGCCAGGATTTCCCACCTGAGACAGATTGCGACGCATGTTCGAATCACTCATGCACGAGAAGCAATACACAAGTTCAGTGTAAAGCCACTTTAAAAGCTCATCGGGTGCATACTTTACTTGTACAAAATACCTTATTCATGATGGAGCAGTGAGGGCCTAGGTAATTACTTGAATCAAGGTGGCCTCAGAAGTGTTTAAATCTACAAGGACACTTAGAGCATGAATAATGCAAAATAATTTGCATCTAAATTTTTTAAGTGTTCTTTATTCAAAAACTAAAATGCAGTTCCGATTAAAGTTTGATGAGTGAAAGCTGAGCACTTCATACCCACTGTGAAACGTCTCCTATTTGTGGAAATTATTTCAGACAGTGGTAAAGGGACAAAAGAGATCAAAAAAAAAAGTTGGTGATTAATCTGCATTACTTTTAAGCCATCCTTATTTCATGATGTTTGGTGAGCAGGAAGTTAATTTCCGAACTTGCCGATCTGATGCCATCTACATTTCACCCCTTTAAAGCAGCGCCATCGAAAGCGCAGCTCTAATTATTAACCAAACAAAATAACTATTCTTTTGCCTTCGATGATAGCGCAAAGCAGCTCGTGTCTCTGAAATTTGTCCAGTATCTTTTAGTGCAATTAATCTCGCCTCTGTCCCCGTCAACCTCTTTGGAAGAGCCTTACGTGCAAAAATACCCTGGCTGCCTCTCACTCTATGTGCTTATAGGGCAGGGGCTTACATATCTTCACTTGGAGCGTGTTGCATCCCTTTCTTTTGAATTTGCCATTGACAGCATAAACTGCCGCGTATATCATCAGTTCAGCACTTTATTATATCGTCTCCATTCCTATTTTAGAACGTGTTGAGCAACCCCCATAAAAATTGTTAAAGAGGAAGGAGTGAACAAGACAAATGTTGTGTAATGTGCTTGCTGAAAATTATGCTTTTCTCTGCCTGGGCTGGAGGCAGAGGAGAAAAAGGGAGAGGGAAAGCATGTCAGAAACAGCCGGTTTTGCACGCAGACGTCAATGATCCTGTCGTTAAATGTGCTTAATTCACGATTATGTTTCCAACGCTCGAACCTGCCCGTCTCGCTGGCGGGTGCGGCTCGGGAAGGCACCAAGAGAAGAGACGTTCGAAGTTGGAGAGCTTCGGAGATCCCCGGAGATCCCTACGGGAGAATCTCCGCGGATCTGCTCCCCGTTTGTTCCTGCCCTCCAAACCCAACGGCTCGCTGCGGTACGAGAGCCAGACCTTCCGAAAAGCACCTCCGGGAGCCAGAGGGAGGATTTTTTCCAGCTGCTAAAACCTCAGGTCAGGAAATCTGCTGGGATCCAACAGGTTAGGCAGGCGAAAGCTTCGACAGACAGTGAAGTTTTAAGCACCGGCTAACTGCGAGCAGCTAAACTTTAAAGGCCCCTTTGCAAAGGAAAATCATTTTCCTGCTGCAGCCCTTAAAAAGAATAAAGACTTCCAATTTATTACCGGCTCGAAAGCTGGCTGCCACTTTATTGGACTTTCAGATGAGTGTGCTCGCCACGCTTTCTTAGGGAGAGGATCTGCTACGTTTTTCTTGGATTTGGAACAATGCGAACATTTTTTTAACTCATTGAACAAAGATTTCCCCAGCAACAGACCCCCTGCTCAGCAGGTCACCTATCTTTGCGACAGTTTTTCTTTTCCCACGCTAACCCTAGGGCTCATTTGCATAAGGTCTCTGTTGTGACAATTAGTTTCAGGTGAGCTGATTTCTATGAGGTTTGCCCAAGACGATACACAAGCTCTGGGCCTCCCTGATCCTGGCCCTAATTGCGACTGACTGGCACCAGACACAATCACCCTCTTGATTCAGCAAATTGTCCTGCAAGTAGCTTGTTGTGACCCCGCAATGCACAAATCATATCATGTCAGCCCGGCATAGTAAACAGTGAATAAAGCAAATTCAAAAAAAAAAAAAAAAAAAGGTTTCATAATAGCTCCTCCATCTTCTAGCCCCAGTGGACAAGATGAATACAAATTAAAGCTATATCATATCTGCGTGCTGGTGGAAGAGGTATCGCTGCCCTGACTAACAACTTTGGTTTATTGGGAGGTTTCGGGGGGGGGGTATTTTTTAATTTGCGTTGGGGCAAAGAAAAAAATCAGATGTTGCTTCGTTCCGTCACCTGGGGAGAAATTCCCCAGGTAGCGGAGCAGGGTCGCTGTAAATATTTCCTAGCTCGTTGTTGTGGAAATAAGCAATATGCTCTTTCATCATCTCAGAAGCTACAGGGTACATCAATATGCACATTAGCCGGGCTCCCAGTAGTCTCTGCTCGGTTTGAAAAGCCACGGAGGCCGGGCAGAGCCCATCTCTGAGCACAGCAGCAAAAGTCGGACAGAACTTTTCCCGCGGTGCCGAGGAGCCCAGGGAGGAGCCGGGGGCACAGAGGGACCTCACCCCACCTCCCCGCGCCCCGGCCGTCCCGCATCCCGCCAGCGGCTCCGCTTTGGGCTCAGTCCTGCCCGGTTTAGGCCAGCGATAACCCCATGGAGGTCGTCAGCCCAGAATTGGCTCCGGTATTGACTTGTCAGTCAGGGGAAACACGCAGCCTCTGAGAGGGGCAGAAAGAAGGAGCAAATAAGAAATACAACGGGACAAATGCAAAGTTAATGAGGATGGAGGAATACCTTTAACTGCATTGCTAATGAGCGCGCTCGGTAGGGACCAAGAGCCGTCCTTATCTCTGATTAACTCCCTTTTCGTCAGTTTGAGTCACAGTTTTCGTGTTATTTTTCGGTACAGTGCTCGATTCTTTCCTACCAGAGCAGCTCCGGCTGTGACCTCCGCCCCATGAGTGTGAGTCAGGAGACTCTCCCTCCCCACCTTATATATTGCTTTTTTTTTTTTAAAGGAGGTCTAATTTTCAAAATATTATTCACCATAGAGACAAAAGTTGCTCCCCTGCTGTAACTGGGATATGAAGGGTACACTCAAATTCAGACAGGTATGTCGAGACCCTGACTTCAGAGAGACTCCGCGAGGGCAGGATTAGGCCCACTGAATATATTGTGTGATGGTCATTATGTCAATTAGATTAGGCTATTAGTTTTGGACTGTTTTTAATCTCCTGGGGAAATCTGTCTTTACATTTGGGGGTTTTTTTGCCCCGATGCAAATTGCTTCCCCAAATAAATAGTTATGTTAAAAATCCTAGTAAAAAATTTGTTTCAAAATTATTCACTGAACATGGCCGGTAGCCAGTGTGAAAGGTCAGCCTGCCAGTCCCAACAGGTTGGAGCTGCAGTCAAGGTAAATATATATGCAAAAGAGCAGCTGACACAGTGCATTTCTTATAATGCAATCTTATATACTGATTATACACTGCAATCTTATAAACTGATTATAGGCCAAATATTTTAATTGTTTGTGTACATATACAGATAAAGGTAAGAATGAATAAAATCCCCTCTCTGCTGAGAACACCAGGTTTTACCCTGGGAAAAACCTTCGTTTCAGGGTGGGAGACCTAATTCTTCTTTACTGGTACAATTCCATTGATTTAAAAGTCATTACATCTTCTCATATTAGTGTGATCTCAGGATCTGGTTATGATCTGGGGTTGTGTCCCAAGCATGCCTGCATATGGCCTGAAGGAATATGAGCGAAGTGGGGAACCCCCCCATACCTGCAGGCGGGATGGCCCACGGCGCCGGGGCTCCCGGGCTCCCCCAGCCTCACGCCCTGCACGTTTGCAGGGCATTTAGATAGCGTTTGGATGCAGAAACACGGAAGGTGGCACTCCTGGAGTAGGACACGACTAGGTCGGCCTTGAGCTACTTTTTCCACTGGCGTGCACCCTACTGGGAAGCCACCCAACAGCCCCGTTGAGCCCACCAGCCCAGCAAGGCGCAGATGAGGAAGGACACTCAAAGCCCTGCCTGCCATGAACATCTCCATGGGCAATAGCGAGGGTCTCAACACCGTTGCCACCATCAAAACCCTACCAGGCTTTGACTTAGTTGGATAAAGCCTTTACTTCCAGCCTGGACCATTGCTACCACGTTTAACCACGGCGGTGGCAGGCCCAAGGTGGCCGCCCATCGCTTGCGAGCAGGCCAGGGCGTGGCTGCAGATGCGTAACGAGAGACCTGACGAGCCTCACCTCCTCTGTTTTTAAAATGCGTGGCGTTTTTATTTTGTCCTGTGTTCATGCTAATGCTTTTATCCCTCTCTCGTGACACAAACCATGTTTTTATAGTGAAGGCAGTGCAACGAGCTAATGTTGAACTTTAACCTTCAGCAACTCTGCTTCTAATGTAAGGCAAAACTTTTAGATTTTTAAGTAAATAAACAGTTGATTCTGACAAAAAATGACTATTCCCTGAGGGGACATTTTTGTGAAACCGCGCCAGGTACGAAAAAAATGTATATTTTTTGGCTTGGTCATGAAACTGTCAAAACACAACTCTAACATGTTTTGCTGCATATGTAATTTTTTTCCCACAGCTCTTTCCGAGCAATGCTTAATTCTGAATTCTTTCTGCACCCAGCATTTGCAAGGAAATCGATAGATGCACAAGAACTTCAGGTTAAGTTTCTAGGCAAGTGAAATAGAATAGCCAGGAGAAAGAAAAAGGAGAAAAAAAAGACAAAGCCAGAGAAACTTTGTTAAACTTTCCAATAAATTATGCTTTCGGGGTAAAATTCACCCTCAGAATAGGGCTTTGGTGAGATTCAAGCAGGGAGTAGGTTGTTTGCTGGCCCTTAGTACATGGGCTAAGTTACCCTCCGTGCTGAGGTCCCTTAGTTTCATTTTATTAGCTGCTCGCTCTCTCGCTCATATATATATGTGTGTATGTAAATCTCGAAGTATCTTGATCATAGTTGTGATTACAAACTTCACTTTTACTAAAAACAGCTACGGCACTGATCTTTAATATAATAATATATTTTCCCGAGTGCCTTCGCCGTTTCATTCCAGCAACTGAAACAGAGACAATTCTTTGTATGTTGAAATGTGTAATTATCATGTAGCCAAAAGGGAGGGTGTAATTTTCACATCTGATTACAAGGGAAGAGTGTAAGTGAAGCTGCCTCGGTAAACTTACACTTGTTTACAGAGAGCATTACCTTTGATATTAAAAACTCCAAACATGTAAAACGCTGGAAAAAATCAAGACTGTCACGCACCAAAGCTAAACAACAACAACAAAAAAAAAAAACCCCTAAGCATTTTTTTTGGCATAGCTACAAATGAAAAGTCAATTCTTCTGAACTTGTGCTGGCCCTCCTCACTCGAGATGTTTGTTAAGAAGACTTACAAATTGTTTTTGCACAGTGTGCTCTACTTGCCGTGTTGAAGGTTAAGAAGTTAAAGCTCCAGCTTTAATTTAAAAAAGGGGAACTTCAAATGTTTCTGCTGTTTATAACTCTATTTGGTCAGTTCAAACTAGAGAAATGCTTTTTATATTTGACTTCATCTTCACAGAATTTACTTCTCCTAAATGGGACTGCATTTGCTTTCAAGTTGCTTTTTTTTTTACCACATGAACTCCCTCCTGTTTATTTCTCTCTTTTTTTTCTTTCTTTCTTTCTTATACACACACTGCTGATTTACCTTCGACGAAGCAAGCTTCTGCTTATGTGAAATTATTATTTTTTGGTCATGTAGGAAAAGATGGTATCAAGGAAAGGAAGAACTGTTACAGCAAATATCACTTACCAAGGAGATTAAAGATAAGCAGAAAGATCACACTACAGGTAGAGGGAAAAACTACTGAAAAACCAAGAAAGATATCAGAAACCATTTAAAATTATATAAAAGTATGATTGCTAAGGAGTTACTGACGTATTTTTAGGAACCATTACAAAGTGTCTGTGCAAGGATTGGATGTCAAAGTATGATAATCTCATGCTTTTGCTAACCAAGAAAAAAGAAGGGAAAGAGAAAGAAAAACAAATTATTTTTAGTAGGTGGAAAATACAGCTTTTTGTTGGAGTATGAAAAAAACAATCATGTAATTAACATGTGCAACATCTATCAACAAGACTAGGATAAGACCCTATTTTCTAAAGTATGCTTTTTTGCTGCCCTAAATTAAGTTCCTGATACCATATTCTTATTCAGAACATCATATCCATGGGAAAAAATACCTACCACAACAACTAAGGCATTTGAAAAATAAAATGTAACCCAGTAATAGCAGTAATTCGAGTTGAAGATGCATGTAGTTACTTTAAAAGTGTTTTTGTCTTGTGCAGAAAGACATGAATGCAAGGGCTACCGAAAGCAATTTAATACCAGGTGGGGGTTGACATTAATCTTTTATGACAATAGTATTGTGGTGTTACAGGAGGGCAAAAACGAATATCTTCTTGTGCGTATAACCACTTCCCTAAGAGTCTGTGCCTGTCTTAAAAATACACGTATAGAATTGATGTATAGCCCCAAATTCATAATGAATATGATTATATAAATAGTCTTCACTCGTGCAAATAATCGTGACTGTCCTCCTTCTGCTTCCCTTAGGTGTGATCCAGGCTTGCTCTGCGAGTGGTGTGGGAACGCTGCTTCTCCTGGAATGGGCCAACTCTGGACCAGGAGGGCTGCTTGTGAGACCAGGGCGTGCAGCCCTGCTTCTGCATGATACAGAGCCAAATTATGTCTTCAGACGCGTGCGATGCCATGAAAGCCAACAGGGTTGTGCAGGGGTAGCTGGGCAGAACAGGGTCCGTGATACCCAGCCGGCACGGGTGTGCTGGAGGTAGGTGCAGTTTCTGAGCAGTATTAGTGTACTTAAAACAACAAATTAATGTCTGTGGAACACTAATCAATGTTTGGTGCACTCCACATTTTTCACTGAGTTGTTAGAGTACATTTGCTTATATTCTGCACTATTTTAATTTAGCCATATTGATCAAACTGAACACTCAATAAGACCCTAGGCACCTTAGCCTTATTAAAATTAGTCAACTTGAAGTAAGTGAGCTGAGGAAGTAATGGAAACTATTCAGAGATTTAAATACAGTGCAGCCCACTTAAATAAATACCTGTTAATGAAATAAATCTGTATATGCACATATTTTCTCAGAAACAAATTATTAAGGGGGCCTTTTAGAAGAATACAACTCAAACATATCCATTGGTTTAAAAGAGAAGCAGTTCTCTGGGCTCGCTGTGTACATTCGCGTCTGCTGGGTTAAACTTGAGGAATCCGTGCTGACCTTTTCCATCAAAGCAGTTATCATTCTTTAGAGTTTTACAGTGTCAAAATGTATAAAAATGTCCCTAATTAACCTGTGAGTAAACACTATTGTGGTTTTTGGGTAACTCTCCCGTTTGAGTTTGTCCCAGTAAAAGTATAAATCAGCTGGGGCATCACCTAGGTGAGTACATCTGGGTAGCTACAGAAGAAAAATAAAAAGCATTTGACTAACTTGACTGTTCATATGCAAGGGGGAAAAAAAAGCCATACTGCTGAGTCTTTACAAATAATATGTCTTTGTCTTCAGAAAGTTGTATCTTTTTTTTCAGCGGGGTTGAGAGGCGTAATTAGAGCACCAACTCCAAGGCTTGACTTGAGTGGTGATTTGCAGTACAGCTCCTTTTGGCACATCTCTGGAGCTCAAAATATTGTTTTTGAAAACATTGCTGTTTTTCAACAAAAAGAGGAGATTAGACAACATCTTTAACTGATTAATCCTCTCTCCTCTCTGAGAGGGTGACCTGTGATAGTGTATTATTTTAGCCAGGGAAAAAAATTGCAGCGTGCAGCAAAGTCTTCCTGCGATACCTACAAATGAATTAAGCTAAAAACTAGGTAGACGATCTGTGGAGGTTTCTCAGCCTTCCTCCTTCAGGGGCTGCCTTTAGAGGGCTTTGTATACTCATTTTTTTCCCCTAGTCCAATAAAAGATATTAGCTCTTTTCCCTAAGCAAAATCCCTCTCATGAATCAGGTCCTACACTTGCAACTAGTGTGATATTGCTGGCCAGGTTTCACCCCAGTAAAATTCTAATCTATACTTTGTCTTTTAGAATTAAGAAGAAAATGCATATCAGCAGAATCTCCTCTCTACTTTATTTCATTTATAAATTACGAGAATGATGCTATTATATATTATTAATTTCTGCTGTTCTCCAACTCGGCTGCAGCAGCGAGCTGCGGATGTTGGAACGGTGTAATTATGTTCTAGTAGGGCAGCCATCCGTTTCCTTTCAAAAATTTACAGGATTCTTAATCATGCTGCTCATTTGGGTGCGCAGTAGCGAGGATGGCGAAACACAAACAGGGCACGTTCGTTTACACAGGAACACCTGCTTAGCATGATAGCAGATGTCAGTCAGTAAGCAGAACACAAAAGAAAAATATCAACAACAGCAAACTAGAAGCATTTTTAACTCGGTACGGGGATATCTTGTCTGGGGGAAGCCAAACGAAGGGGTTGCGCCTTTGCGGGTCGAAGCAGAGGCGCGGTGACGATTTGGAAAGTTTCAGCTGACGTTCCCTGGGGACCGGGTCAGCAAATCCAGACAAACTCCTGGCTGGATGACGGGATATTTAACAAAGCATTTCTCCTTCGAGAGGGCCGTTTTTGCAGGCTTGATGCTAAGCATCTTGCAGGGATCGTTGTATTTTTGATAACGACAGCAAAGTAGTTGAGAGGGGTGAAGTACACACGACTATTGCTCCCTATGTAAGGGTTTGCCAGCGTTTCCATTGCAGCCACTTATTCTCAAGGCTTTTTATTCTACCTCTAAATGTTTCATCCTGGACTGCCTCTTGGCTGTCCTATCTCAAATTGAGAGCGGTTGGGGGTTTTTTTACATATTTTATGAAATAAAACGATGTTGGTGGAGGAGGGAAAGTTCACGGATTTCGGACTCTCCCGTGCAGCGCTCTGACTCGGGAGCAGCCTTACCTCGCCCGTGACGGCGTTGGGAGCGTGGTGCGCGAGCCCTGCTCTTGCAGGCGGGTATTAATAATCTCCCTCAATGCCATACGCAGTAACTACTCTTCCACAGGATTGTTAGTATTCAGAGCAAGTCAACTTGCGTGGGTCCGTGCATTAAGGGCTCCCTAAGTATGCATTGACTTGATACCCAGTAATGGCTTCTAAGGAGCCGTTATGTAGTACCGTGTCAATGATCCATGCATTGAGGACTCCCTAAGTACGCATTGACACGATAGACCGGAACGGCTCTGAAGAAGCCGTTACGGTCTATCATGCCAATGATCTGCGGATATTGGCAGTGCCTCCTGCACTTCTATAGAGATTGTAAAAGTCTCTGAAGAAGCTGTTATGATCTCAGTAGAAGAACCATCAATCAGGTCGATGACAGGGTTTCGTTTTGCCATTTTTCCACCTTATCATTGGGAAGCTTTGTTTTACTTCTAGAATTAGATTCAAAGAACTGACAAAATAGAAAGGCTGCCCGCAGAGTGGCTCTGGGACTGCATGGAGGTAACCAGGATCAGAATATGACCTCTGGTTTTATTAGTTCTAGCTTTTTAGTCCCAGCTGACTTGCTGGGAGGCCTTGGCCAAGTCACTTCAACTCTTCTTAACCTCCGTTTACTTTCCTCTAGCAAGCACGGAAAGGGACAACATCTTTTGAGTAGAGACTGCTATGGGGCTTAGAAAATGTTCAGTTAGACTAGTTACAACTAAGGCTTCTCTCAGCATCTCATCACTGGTGGAGGATGCTGAGATGAACGAGGTGTGTACGTCATACCTTTCACACCTAAGCAGGCAGGCAAAGCTACGCTGAAAGGAAGTCTGACCTCTGAAGTTCTGTAAGCTTTAATCTGTTGAGTTTATGTACTTTCTCTCGACTTCATTTATGTGTATTTGCATCAGTTCTGAGCATCACTGCTCGGCAGAAGGTCATCTTTATTTTCTACAATGCCACAAATTTCTATGAAAACACTCTGAACCTCTTTTTCCATGTCTTCCTTAGCACATGAATATTTTAAAAAATGCTTTGAAAGTGCATCGTTGCAGAATAAAGTTTTAATTCATGCTAAGTCTATGACCACAAAACACTACTTAACTAGCTTGCATTGCTTGTATCTGCTCTTCCATGCTCTTTCAGGGAAAACTGGACTTTCTATTCTTTCGTATTCAGTTCATACTCCTGTTTAGGGGAGATAGCTCTATAGTAGAATATACACATAGAGAGAGAGTACTCTACCTATTTTACACGCTACTCCCTAATATAATAAGCCAGTTTATGGTGTGATCCCACAACATCCAAGGCATCTTTACGTGGTTAAATGTTAGCAGACCACTGGAGAAACACTGTAACCATACTTTATGGAAAGTAGAGATCCTCAGGCAAGAAAAAATAGAATTACTGGGCAGATTGGGGTACCCTACAGAGACCTTGTTTGTAGCCAGGCTGCCCTGAAAAGTATGAGCTCAAAGAAAAAGAAACTGCGCAAAAGGGGCTGGAGGAACATTATAGAAGATCCGAGAGGATCGTGATAAATCTGGGGAAGCTGAGAAGGCAGAGAAGTCTCAGGGAACAGTGGCCATTGATCCTAGGTACCTCCTTCTTGGGACTCAAAAACTTGAATATTTTTCAGTGTGTTTTCAGATGTGTTGAACGTCTAGAGTTGTCCATAGTTAGGTACCCCAAATCTGTGATTGCTTTGGCGATGTTAATTATAAACTTGGATTTGCGTCGTAGGCTGTAACTATCAGGTCTACAGCAACGTGGCCAGTGAGCAGAGGAGAGAAGACAACAGGATATCTACTGAAGGCTGGAGACATGCTCAGCTTTTACTAACACAGTCCATCAACCACATGCCTTTCAGGTAGAGGAGTGTGCAACGTATTCTGGAAAGCCACAATTGCTCCTTGGCTAACCTCCTTCTCTCCAAAGGAAAAACTTCAGTGGCCATTATTATTTCCTTGAGAACGCATCTTTGGGATTTAGAGCCTGTTTGGGGTGGCCTTGAGAGCCTACGGACAGCGACCACCACTGCAACCCACGCTCCACTCAACCTCTCCCTCCACACTGCACGTTGCAAATTGGTATGGAAAGTTGCGTTTCAAAATCCGGACAGCTGAAGACTGCTGTCCCATGGAAAAAAACTAAGCTTTGCATTAAATTTGACCATCTGGGGGTTTAAACTCCAGTGAGAAGGAAAGAGAAGATATTGTTTTACAATTATTCAGACCACGTTTCGCGTGAGGTCTTTAATGCACTTTTGCAGGTATCTCACGTTATGATGCTGCGTCTGCAACGTGTGCTGAGTCCTCGGCTCAAAATCTCGACTATTTTTTTCAACATTTGGGATACGAACAGGCGTTAGCCTCCTTCCATGTCTATATTTATCAGTAAGATTTTTGCACGGTATAATTGAAGCCCAGCAGTTTTTACCAACCGCGGCTTAAGAAGAAAACTGACACAATGTAATGTTTTGTGTCTATTTTGTCCATGCAAACTGGTCACTGAAAAGGTGCAAAGCGCTGGTAAAAGTACATTTTCTAAAATTCAAAGCCTTTTAAGAAAGGTACACAATGCAAGAATACGCAGCTGCAATTTTAAAAAGGCTACTGTTCCTTTAATGCCCAGCTGGTCCTGAGATGTAATAAAATTGACATATTGATTCCTTTGAATTTACAAATGCCTGTTTCATAAACTCCATCTCCAAAGCCTAGGCATCTTTAGAGCACTGTCATTTTTTTCTCCAAATGGATCAATTATGTGCCCACGTAATCCTGTTACCTGTGAAATCCATGCATACTTCTCCCATTTGCTGCAGTTCCCAGGCGGACAAACTTGCATTATGTACGCATAAACAAACAGAGCATTTTCCTGATATTAGGGATTGTTTTCAAAGTGAAATGCAATCTCCTGGGTCCTTTACTCAAAAAAACATACATAGTGCGGTGTTCCTCCAAGTAACCTCACTGCACTATATGTATAATTATTACACAACACAGCAAATCATTAAAAAAACATTGAGTCCCGCTATCTCAAATGCTTCAACTGCAAAAAGGCACCAAGACTTTGCAGCCAGCCCTCATTTTTCTGTTGAATCAAACTTTCCCATTTCTTTACCAGCCTCTTTATTTGATAATTATCGCCGTATCTGTAAGGAAATCACTTTCATCAGAAACGTTTCTGCGTGACTTAAATACCGGAAAAGCACCCAAAGCTGCAAACTTTGCGGTGGAAGTTTGGGGGTTTTTAATGTTATTTCTAGGATAATTCATCTTTTCATCGTGCTGAGCACCTTTCCATCATTTACACACGCGCGCACACACAGAGTCAAGCAGGCATTAACCTGCAAACCTGCCACTTATGCATATAAATGCATCACACATACAACTATTCCCATATCCCGTGGCATATTATTTGTGTGAATATATACCATGCGCATAAACACATTTATGCACGCACACACCACGCACAATCCTCAAATATAAGCAGAGAAAAAGAGAATAAATGTGTTTTTCTCTGTATATGAATTCTTTATAAAGTACCGTGTATATACATAGATATGAATTCTCGTTTCATTCTTTCAGGCTGTGCTGTATCTGATTTTCTACACCTCACTGGGCAACCAGCAGTTCAGTTACACTACACTTGCACTGTACAATTTGTCTCTAAAAGGTTCCCAAAATTATGAAACATCTTGTCTGCTGCATGACCTGCTCACCGCGGTGCCTCAGCCCGAGGTGCATCCACACATATAGAGAGGATGGCACTGAAAAAAACAATATATACGTTTGATGCTCGGAGCCCATACAAGTGGCCCAATACACCCCTGCCATTGTGCAGGAGTGGGTTTTAAAGATAAATGGCTGCATGTTAACCAGATTTGACATGCTGCACAAAAGCAGCCACCTTTGGTCCCATGACACAGCCAAACAGAAAAAACAACAAGCAATCCTGGCAAAAGATGTCCGACGCGAATAAAAGCCCAACAATTTGTCACATAGTCGTTACAAAATGTTCCAGGCGTTGGGGCTTGCCATGGGACAGCAGCGATAAGAAGAGCATAGAAAAACGGAGGCTGAGGGTGTTGGGGTGGCGGAAGAGTTAAAACTCGAGGAAAGCTCCGGTAGTTACAAAGGGGAAACAAAGAGGATATTTTCATTTGGCTCTTTCCGAAGACACACACACACAAAAAAGCCGTAATTAATTAAATCAAGAAGCTCCGTTGTTTTGAGAGGTGATTGAGATCTGACATGCAAAGTAGAAATATTTATGTTTACTTTCTATTTTAGGAATCCCCGAAGCTACTTTTCCTTCACTGCACTTCCCCACCACTACAATGGCCATGGCTCAGTTTATCAAGTAGTAAGCTCTCCCTGTTCGGGGCCAAACCCTGCTCACGTTTCTCATGGCATTTGGTCTTTCCTCATGGGAACAGGCCCAGAAAACTCCAAAGATGTAATTGGGGGTGAGGACTAACGTGTGGCAGCGGAGCAGTACCTCATCTCCCGCTTTTCTTTGAGTTCACATGAGACAGAAAAGAAAAAGCCCAAACTTAGGCTCGGTTTGGTGAGGCTGAATTTCCAAACGAGCGTGATGATCCTACAGCTTTCCACTAAAACCAGCCACAGGCATCAAACCTGACTTTTCTGATCCGCGTCCCACTGAAGTCACCCCTGCACCCCCATCGACTGCAGTCGGGTTAGGATTTGCACCTATGCCGGTCCGCTAATATTTCGATATATTTTTACAGCCCCTACACCGAAATAAGGAGTTCAAATGCATCAGTGCAGCTGCTGCTAAGCTCCACATAATGGAGCTCACATTTTAAAATACCTTTCAGTCAATAATCATCATTGCTTCAGTGATTACCGTTAGCTTCTTTATATTCAGTGGCAGAAAACTGGGGGGGGGGGGGGGGGGGGGGGGGCAGTTAAAAGCAATATTGTCTTCTAAATTAGAATAATCAGTTGTATAATAAACTCCGAGAATTTGATTATTAGAAACATACATTTATAATTTTCTCGGTCAAATTCCTTGGCATCCGCTTGCCCTCTGATGAAACAACGAATGGTACTCGCTCTTCTGCAGTCCCAGAGAATGGCAGAGTGCTTTAGAGATATTAAGCTCCGCAAAAGCCCTGTGAATGAGTTCGGCAGTATTTCCCCGGCTCGTAGACAGGAAAAACGAGCACGGCGAGGTTAATTGACTTGCCGGAGAGCACACATGGCACTTGATGCGGCACTCACCTTCCCCAGCTCTGTACCAGCAGAGCCGGGGCCAGGAGAGCATCCCGCCCCAGCACCGACCCGCATCCTCTGCCCGGCCGTGCTGCCGCCTCCTCGCAGCATCGCAGCGGTCCAGCGCGGACCGGCACGGCGTGGCCTTGCCCTTGTCCCTTCGTGGGCCTAATCCCTTCGCGAGGGTTTTTGTATGAGCAAATTAAATAGCATCGAAATCGCCTCTGAAGTGCACAGGGCTTATCAAAAGGAAAGGAAAAAAAAACAAAAACAAAAACAAAAAAAAAAACCAACCAAGTGTCAGCCGGAAGAAAAGTTCATTATTATATGTCAAGGAAAAATTAATAGAAAGGGCTTCAATAGTTAAATTACATGGCTAAATCGGCCTTTCTGCAGGAAGACCAGCTTGCTTTAATTAAAGCACGTTAAGTTCAAAAGCCATCGTGCCTGTGTTTTACAGCAAACCTGATACCCACACCTGTACGTCCCTGTTCAAAAATTCAAACTGCTTTCACATATTCCAGCCCAGCGATTGACGCTATCGAAAGTCCGCGTTATTTTTAAATATACACGGGGATAACTAAGCCAGGGCTCTCTGTGGTGTCGAACAGGGGGACGAGGACTGTTCAAATCATGGAAATGTCAGTTCCAGCAATGTGTGCCTTGGATTTTTTTTTTTTTTTGATTGACTGTCAAGAAGATTTTAAATCTTTAATATCTGTTTGTTGTCAGGTTTGCCTCTAGCTTTTTGTATCTGCAGGTCGTATTTTTGTGTTAGGAATTAGCATTTCTCATTTGCTAGCTGAAAGTTTAGAGAAGGCACCAAAATACCAATAAACAAAGTTCATCTAAGGGAAAATCTCTGTATGCATAACCTAGTTAACGATTCTTTCATGGTTGCAGGATGAAATTTGAAATACATGTTTAGAAAGAGAGTTTTACAGAAAGCATCGGTACTACCGAGGCTTTTCCAGTGTGCTGTACTAATTTTAAACAAGAAATCATTACGATTTCCATGCCATATTAGCATCTCTTTTATTTCGCGGTATCTGTGCTGCACTATTTCAACTCACTGCAGGTTGCTGTTACTTTTTTTTGATACCGCATCGTTTAAACACATACCGTAGCTGAAGGCATTCGGGATTACCGGGGACTTCAATCGACGTTTTTGGCCTTTGTAAAGGATCTTAGCCAAACATTTTGTTGAGTTAAACTCTAGCTGATGCCACGACACAAGTAATATCACTCCCCAAAAAGTGCAAAACTGATGCATCGTGCCATCTCTGGCAGCATTTGTTCAGCGTTTGCTGCGAATGGGGAGAAAAAAAGATACCGAATGCACGGATTGATTTTCAAATTACCTCAATATTTTGAAAACATTTTCACCTGCATGCTGAGAATGCTAAGAATAGGCAGGAAGGCAATTGTGCATTTGCACAGCCTCCACTGCATTCATTTATAAATTACCTCATCACTGACTGAAATTAACACTGATTCTTACAGGCAATTTCTCAATTTCCAATGCTAATTACATTTTTTTTACTTTTAAATTCTGTACCACCTGTTTTGGGCAAGACATCTTAGGCAGCGCGACCGCATTTAATCACAATTTTAATTAACCGCCCTGTAGATGTGAAAAAGAAGCAATTATAATGTAGATGAATGATGATTTTTCTGCATTAAATTGTTTTGTTTCCCTGGTATGTTGATTGTAACACAGCACACAAATACAGTAACTGTACAATTTTTTTCTATTGTAATTTAGTAATTGTTTTTGGAAAACCAGTTTGGGAATGAGTGACTTCATCTGTTTACAAATTGATTGATACTGTTAACTCACTGATTGCTGCAGCATACATTTTGTATTGCACAGCCTAGCATAAAATATAATTAGGCATGCACAGACTTTGCAGCACCATTTTGGAATCGGAAAATCAACTGTAACCAAAGTGTGTTTTCCTTGGGCATCCTAGTATCAGCCGGGGCTGATGATACGATAATCAACAAACAATGGGCTTTTCCCATCCCGCCGCTGGTAGAAACCCTTGGATTTAATCTGATAGTCTTAGGGTGCAAGGGGTTTTTTTTTTTTGGATTGTGTTTTGCCAGGCCTGGGAGCTGAGGGTTGGCAAGTCTGCTGCTTGCCCAACTCCCTCAGATCGCTATCGGGAAGGAGCGGGCGAGTGATGGAAAGAAACAATGATGGCAAAAAGAGCCGCGGCTCACAAAACCCGGGGATCGTTACTGACACGCGTGTGCCGTGGCACCGGCTATCTCCAGCTACACGTTACAGGGGAACGAGGTCTCGATCTGACTCATGGCTGGCAGATACAGATCGTCCGAGTTATATATATCCCCGCGGAGATGCGTGGAGACTGTACCCGTCGGAGGCAAAGCCTGCTTGCTTTCCCAGGGAGGGAGGTCGCGCCGGGGTGGGAAGGGAGCAGATGTGCGGTGCAGGCAGCACCTGGGCTTTGGGACGTGGTGCCACCACCACCGTGCTCTGCCAGCGGCCCGGGACGGTCCTGCTGGGTGTCTCCCACCTCGGGGCTATAAAGCTCCCAGTACAGGTGGGATGGGGCGCAGGGCCACGGGGAGACGTTCACCCCAAAGGTTACCTGTGCTGCCTGCAGCAGCGGGGGGGACCCCCCAGAAGAGAGGTGGCAGCTCTCCCTCTCCCAGTCTCCTGCGCAGTCCATGGAGCGAGAGGTCTCCATCAACCAGGACTTGCCAAGAGGTGAGAGGCCACCTCAGCCCGCGTGCTACCCCATCGCCACCAGACCTGCGATGTCACCCACAGCGGAACAAAACCGGGACACCCAACCGAAGAGACGAGGCAGACCTGGGGCTGGCTCCCGTGCTGCTACCCTCCGCGGGGGCACGGGGGTCACTGCGGTTTGGAGACATCTTGGGGGGTTCCTGGTCTCGTCTGCTGGCCTGCTTGCTTTATAAATATTTGTTAAGCGGGCAGGACATAAAGTCTACTCTTCAGTAGGTGATTTTTGTACGAATCCAGCTATCCATACATAAAAGGGTCTATTATCTCACTGTGGAAGAGATTTACATGCGTAACTCCCATTAACTCTTATGGGACTTAGGCACGTAAATCTCTTGTGCATCTAGAGAAGAATAGACCACATAAGGTCTTGTGATCTATACTGCTAGTAGGTTTAAGTCCCTTTCATTTATAAAGCTATACAAAAATTAACCATTAAAGCTTATTCTGTGCAAGCTGTCCTCCTACATATATCACCCAGCTCTCTGTTTGAAGTACTTGATGTAAACGCACACTGAGAAAAGGTACCGGAGAAAGCAAGCCCATTCATTTCAGTTAGTAAAACTGTCATAGTTGAAAGGAAGCAGACTAAGGGCAGGTAGAAAAATTGTACAGGTTTTGCCCAGCAGATTCAATTTCAGATTTAGGCTCTAGACTGCACTGTTTAGAGAAGGAATACTTTCATTTTGCTGAATGCTCCCTCCTCCCCCTCCTTCCCTCTCTCCCATCCCTACTTACAGCCCTCAAGTAAAGCACCGTGCCTTGGACCAAATAACCCTGAGTGGCTGGAGCGATACAATCTTTACACAATCAAACTAAGATGCTGCATCTGCTAAGGAAAAATAAATAAATCTTGTCTTTCATGAACTTGTTTAAGCTGAAATGTTCATTGGTAAGCCTGTAAGAGTGGGAACGTCCGTGTTCCTGCTGGGATTCGATGTCTCACCACAAACCTTTCCATAGGCACTTTGTCTCTGATAGGAAACAAAGAGGAAAATACCTGATCCCCAGCCTCAGCTGGGCAGCTCCTTATATCTTCACGCCCTGACCTACTGAGCATTCCTCCCAGCAACGAGCTGCTTCCCAGGGCTACCTCCGCCATGGAAGCTGGCTAACTAATCTCTTAGCAAACACTTACAGCAAACCTGAAGAGAGTTTAAAAAGGCGACGAAGAAGGGGAGAAAGAAACAAACAAAAAAAAAAAAAAACCCACCAAACTTTCTACAGATAAAGCCTATGGCATCTCTAAAAGAAGAGAATCAGAACCTAAATATAGCTCCCCATGCTCACGCTTTCTCTTGATGAACTGCTGAGATACAAAGTTGTGGCCACCTAATGAACATACATATATACATTTTTTAATCTTAATCGGGTTTTCTGCTCCCACCAACCTGCCGTCACCCAGCTTGCTTTATTTCTGCCTGCCAATAGTCCTCTGCCTATGCTTACAGGTATTTGCAAAGCGCGGCTTTTATCACAGCAACACCGCTGGGATGATATGGCACTTGAAAAGTCCAGCCTGCGTGCCCTGCCTGCACACTGGGTAACCTCTCCTTAGGAGCTTATAAGAAAATCCACTGTTGAAATAAATAACAACTCTCAACAAATGATCAAAGAAGAAATAAATCTTTTACCCTTATAAGACTTTTTAAAACTGAAATCCCATTTTTAACTGGATAACAGTTAAGAGGCTACCGGCCACCTATTTTTCTGGGAGCCACGTTTGAAATGTTTGCTGCATGGATATTGGACAGACAAATGGATCTGTAGTTCTTGGGAGCAAAAGCCTTTAAAATAAAGTTTGCGTGTAGTATATGAAAACATATTGTTTGGAATTTAAGTTCTAATATCTAGGAATAAACAGAGCATTAAATCAAGCAAAACTGTGACAAGGCCAATATGCACATGGATGATGCCAGCGAGGCATCTCCAGCCCTTTGTTCACAGCTTAACAAAACTGTGCCGTCACACCACTTTAGCTCAACAGTGCCTGTCGAATGGGCATCAGCAGATCAGCCAATGCCTGTCACACACACAGCTGAAAAACTGTTTGAAAGCAAGGCTTACTTTAGCCCAAGTCTGGTAGGAAAAGCGAGAGGGATTTTTAATCATCTGGTAAAGACTACATATATATGGGGGGGGGGGGGGGGGGGGGGGAATATATTGTCGGCTCTCTTGCCCAGGAAAGTAACACAGTTTTGCTCTTTTTCACCTTTAAGGAAGGAATGGGTCTGATGGTGTTGCCTGTTCCTTGCTGTGCTGCTCCCTTCCACGCTACATAAGATTTGGAATTCTTTTCAAAGAAGTAAAATTCTGCCGGGGTGGGGGAGTGTCACAGGGAATGATCCCGATTTGGCCAATAATCTATTAAAAATTAATTTTCACATCACTCTACTTGAAGGCACCCCCCCCCGTGACAGAGGATAAATGAAACCACATATTCAAGGAAATGTTTGTTTTGATTCTAATGTAATTATCCTTCCAGATGAACGTCTCTCTGGGTTGGGGTGGGTTTTGGTTTTTTTTTTTTTTTTTGAGCCGCTCAAAATATGTTTTAACAACCTTCTCCGTCACTTCTCCTAACAGTCGTCGCGCATAAACACGACGCTACTCCGCAAAGAATCGCAGCACGATAAGCTTGTTCGCCACAGCAACTTCAGCTCAGCACTTCTTTGTTTTACAACACCTTTTTCCCCCTTTTACGGGGGTTTTTTATCCACACCCCCCCTCTTTTGCAGCCGGCCTCCTCTGGGTAGCGGGGTGGGCTCCCCCAGCGCTTGGTCCCTCCGCGGCGGCTCGGGGGGAGCCGGGGGGAGCCGGGGGGATGCGGGGGGACCCGGGGGGACCCGGGGGGAGCGGGGGGTGGCAGCCCCGGGTGCTGAGCCCTCTCCCCCTGCCCGCCCGCCGCTGCTGTCAGCTCGCTGCCTGCACTTTAGCTGTCTCTTTCCCAGTCCCTACCCTGTCAGTTTCTGGCCTGCCAATTTCAACTTGAAGCTTGACTGGGCTGATTTGATGCAAATACCTCCAGGGAAAACCCTGAAACTGATGAACAGTTATGTCAAGTCGATTTTGCACCATCGGGAAAAGGTAACCTCTGCGAGAAAAAAAAACAACAAGGTTAAAGAGACAAGGGCTTTTCACGTGTAATACCACTGCTGCACATCTCGTTCACTGTTTACCATCCCTCAGAAATTGTAACTGTCAGAATTAGTCCTAATTGCAGATGCGAAAGCTGCCATTATAATAAAAACAGAGGCAGTGCAGGCATTAAATGTAGCAGCCTAATTTGTGAGACTACTGAAAAGGTAGAGTAAATGAATATTTCATTACTTTAATTACCAGGGACTACTCTTTTCTTGCTGTCTTATGATAAGTGTTGCTGTAACTAGCAACAGCAAACATCCACTAAAACATAAAGTGCAATAATAGTACTGCTGTCAGGATCGCTGCTTTAAAATACGAGCGGGGAGGGAAGGGGGAAATATAATGGTTTATCTATTTCTTAGAGATCCGCAGGAGTCGGAGATGGAAACTCGTTTAACGTCAAAAAACAAAGAGGCGAGTAAACAGGTTTTAGTCAAAGAAAATAATGGCCCGGAGGAGGAGGAGGGGGGAAGTTGAGGACACACTTGCAGTCCCAGCCCCGGGAGAGCGGCAGGCAGCGCGGAGCCGCTTCTCCTCCTCTCCCTCCCTCCCGGGAGCGAAGTTCGGGGCCGCGCCGCGGCGGGAGCCCGCCCGGGGGCCGAGGGGGGCGAGGGGGGCCCGGCCTCCCGGGGGCCGAGGGGGGCGAGGGGGGCCCGGCCTCCCGGGGGCGGCCGGGCCGGGGCCGAGAGCGGCCAAGCCGCCCGGCCGGCGTCCCGCGCCTCGCCCCGAGGAGGGGCCGGGCGGCAGCGCCGGGGACAGCGCCGGGACCCCCCGTCCCCCCGCCCCGAAGAGGCGGCTGACACCTCTGCCCCGGGGCCGGGCAGGGCCAGCCGGCTCCTCGCTCCCCCGCCCGACCGCACCGCGCCTGCGGCTGCGGCTGCGGCTGCGGCTCAGCCCGCTCCGCGCCGCTCCGCGCCGCTCCGCGCTGCCGGCGGGGCGGGGGCGGGCGCTGCCCGGCGGAGGGCCGGGGGAGGGGGGTGCTCCCCGCGGGGGGCGGCTCTCGGCCGAGGCCCCACCGAGCCCCCACCGGCGGGGCGGGCGCGGAGCCCCCCGGGCGGCGCCGGGGGTCCCTGCCCCGCTCCGCCGCCGGGGCTGCCCGGCCCGGCCGGGGCGGGGGGATCCCGGGGGAGGGAGCCGGCAGCGTCCCGGCTCGGGGCGGGGGGGGGTTGGGGGGGGGGGGCTGCGCTGGGCGTCCCCCGGCCGTCGCCCGCCCGCCCCGCCGGGGATGCCCGGGCCGGGGCGAGCCGCTCCGCCCGCCCGGGCCGCCCCGGGGCCGGGCCGGCCCCCGCTGCCCCGCACGGAGCCCGCACGTCGGGGCCGCTCCTGCCCGGCCGCGGGTCCCAGCCCCGCCGCCCGCAACAGCAGCTCGGGAAGATTTGTCGCCAATTCGCAACCACTCTGGTAATCGCATTCCTGGAACCCGCCGCGATGGATGTAAAGATAGGAAGCGGCCTTGACTTCCCGCTTGGAATAACCGTTCCTGTTTGCAGCCACCCAGTCCCCTTCCCAGTCCTTCCTGACCATACTCCCCCGTTACTCCTCCTAGGCTCTCTACCACTGGGCTCTCCAGAAACATACGTGACGAGTCGCTGTGCCTTGCTCCCGTCCTCGCTCCCTGTCCGAGGAGGCACAGCTCCCTGCTCGCCTTTGTGTGCCCCATCTATCCAACCCAACTTTCCTGTCAAAGACCCGAAAAATATGCAAGGCTTGCACTGCCGCTGAGAAGCAGGACAAAGTTTAACTTCCCTGTTGGCAGTCGGAGAATAACTCCCAGGCAGAATTCGAGCAAAAGATCTGATTTGCTGAATTCTGCTCTTTGGTTTGTATTTGTATGTTATTGCTACTGCTAAGGTTGTTGCCAACCTCAATTAGATCACAAATGAGATCAGTTTAATTCAACTCCCAAACTGTGACCTGACCATGGTCTGAAAGTATTCAAAAACGCATTTTAAGCCTTCCTTTGATTTCAAAAGGAATACTGCATGCTTGGTCATTCATACAAATAACATAAAACGTAATTATGGGATGATTTGGCAGATGACATTCCTGCCAAACGACGCTCCATGCCAGATACTGTAATGCTATGGCTGCTCTCCTGGTGCTCGAGCGCACAGCACCCTCGTGTAAGGTGGGAGCAATGGGGCGTGCGCGATGTTGAGGCGTTTAAATGTATTTGGGGAGGCAAATGCAACAGCAACGAGCGCACCGCATTAAACCCCCCCAGTTGGAAACTGCTGTATCACTTGGAAGTGGATCCGCACTCTCAAATCACCAGGAGGCTGTGACAAAGGGAGCTTGCAGCTTGACACACGGGTAACAACATAGCAAACACCTTTAATTCTGTCATGTCTCATACCCTTTGCTTTCTCACACGTTTGTGGCTGCTCTAACATGACACCTACACTTTAAAAAAAAAGAACCCTCGACAACAAAAATCCCCAAATGAAGCAATCTTAGTCAAGCTAAAAAAAGAAACACCTGGAAAGTTATTCTTATGCCCAGCAAAGATAACTAACTTATTAACTCCTTCTTCTAATGGCTCAGAAAAGAGCAGTAAGCAGCTTTCTCGCCAAAAAAAGTTCACTTTTGGGAACGTGAAGCCCCCAGAAAGCTGACGGCTGTCCTTCAAACCCCGGGAGCCCGGAGTTAACGGGAAGCCACTCGTACAGGTTTGCCGGCATAACTTCTCAGCTATTTTGCTGCTCGAGTGCAAATCCTAAATTGACCTTCCTCTCTTAGCAATGCTTGCAAGCTTTCCTAGAGAGGTTTTGGGATATGTTATATATGCAGGGGTAGATATAGAGCGTGTATACGTGTGTGTGTGCGTACGCACACGCATACAGACAACCCCTAACTGATGGAGGAGGCTTTCGTGGCGATGCCTCATAGCTCTTCCCAGCCCTGTATCTGACGGAGTGACCCCGAAAGATTCAACTGCCACCAAGTAAAAGCTATGTCAGGTTGAGCGGCTGCTGTGGCTTCAGCAGGGCCACCTCCTCGCCCGTGCCCCCCCCAAAGTCCCCCTCTCCCAGGTCCGGTACCTGCAGGGCCAGTGTGGCCTGCACCGGGCAAAGGCCCCGGAGAGCAGAAGGAGTTAACGCTCTTTCCAGCATTACTGGGTAGGTTAATATCACAGCTGCTTGGTAAAGCATTATCCAGCACCTCACTTAACAAAAGCCTGCTTTTGCAAACAGACTCCTACTTTTCCCCAAGTGTCCAAAGGTGTTTACTGAAGTAAATCTGCCTAAATCCTCCCTTGCTTGGGTCATGGGGGTGGTTAGGAGGGTGGAAGGTGTAGAGATAATCTCTTTTTGTAAATTCTGTAAATCTTCTGGGAAAAAATCAGGAATCTGTGTCACATGCTTCTGTTCAACTGGTAACATCTCGGTTAGCGTGCTCCTTATGAGTGAAATCTGCCATAGCAGCTACAGGGAAATAAGACATCCCTCCCGCTCCTCATTGTTCAAACTGTTCTTCCCTCTCGAAGTTGCTTTAGCACGTTTAATCTATTTGCTGATGGGGGGAAAAAAAAACCTGTTAGGATCTTAAAAGTGGTTTCTGGGAAAAAAAAAAAAAAGGAGAAAAAAAATGACAGTTTGGTCGGCAGGAGATAGTGTAGTTGAAAACTTGTCACTTGAGATTTCTGCGCTACCCCGGTTATTCCAACACCAGCAACTGCATATTACTTTTTACATGTTGCAAATAGAGGCAAACAACACAGGAAATTTTGACAGCTCTGCCTGAAAGGGCTTAAATACTTCTCAGTAAGCAGGATCCAGTTATAAATAAACCTCCTCTTGGTGCGAAAAAAGTGGCTACGACCAAAGACCTCACCGTTTTTTTTAAAACTGATTAAAAGCACAGAAGAGCTTCTGAAGAACAAACAAACAAGCAAAGCTGGGGGGGGGACACAGCCGGAAAATGGACGTGAACGTGACTAGGGAACCCCAGGAGGGAGCCCAGCTAGAGAAACTTCCACAAATCTCGCCTTCCTCCTCCTCCTCCTCCTCCTCCTCCTCCTCCTCCGGGCGCATTTTCTGGTGCCGGGGAGGGTTTGCTGAGTCGCTGCTTTTCCCCGGTGGGTCGGGGCAGGCCGGGCCGGCCGCCAGCCCGGGGCCGGGGACACCCCGGGGCCGGGGACACCCGGGCCGGCCCAGCGGCCCCCGCCCGCCGCACGGCCCCCGCTGCCAGCCCTGGCAGCCGCCAAAGCGGCCGGCCCGAGCCTTCCGAAAAGAGCAAAAAATAGTCAAAAAAGAGATTGAAATCGGGGAGAGGGCGATTTTTCACCGCTAATTCGCTCGCCGGCTGTGGCCGAGCCTGCCTCACCCCCAGCCACCCCCGCTCCCCAAGGTCATGGCGAGTAAACAATAATAGTAATTAAAACAAAATAATAGGCAGCAGTCAAGAGCTGAGAGTACACACACCTGACCCTAACTATAACAGACTTCTCAGAGTAGAATTTGATCCCTCTCTGACACTTTCTACCTCAAGTGTTAGAGCGAGTGGCCATGAATAGTACAGGCATGCCATCTTGTAACACTATCTGCCTGTCAGAAGAGCCAAGGCTGGGTAGAGCAGGATCTATATAAGGCTTGTAACTAGGGGAAGCCCAACAAACAGCTACAAACACCTAAGTTATTTTACTCAGCCTCCACCCTTCTGCTTTTTCCCCCCTTCTTCTCACTCTCTTTTTTTTTTTTTTTTTTTTTTTCTTTTCATCTTGGCTTTCTGTTGCAGAATGCAAATGTAGCCTGCCGGCGGTGAATGGGCTGAATTGTGATTAAGAAGAAGAAGAGCTCCTTTCTTTGTTCTCCCCTCAGGGGATGTTTACTGGGAGAGACACAGCGGATCAGATATGAAAGGCATTCAGGTCAGCATTGATGTGAGCGAAAGTGAAATCATACCTAAGGCATTCAAAAGACCGCCGTGTCAGGGGTTCAGCTAACGGTGCATCTACTGTGTGTGTCTTCCCTGTTAGGCACAAAAAAAAAAAAAAAGGGAAAAAAAAGAAAAAAAAAATCTCTCCACAAACAGGCATTTTGTAAAATTGCAACAAAAATTAGAGAGAGAGAGGAACAAAAAAAAAAAAAAAAAAAGTTTTCCCTCTCTTTACCTCCCGAGCAGAAGCTACAGACTCGGTGCTCCTTTCCCTTATGGATCACGGACGGAACAGGTCAACTTGTATTAATTGTAGCTGTTGGGATCAGCATCATTTTTAGGGGGGGAATGATCTCATCTGAAACGTGAACCGTTATATTTAGGCGCACCTATATGTACCATACCTATGTCTACACGATGTACACACGCCTAGGTGTGTAGGCACGTATACATGTATCTCTATATATGAGTTTCAGTAAGCTGCGTGGCTTATTTAGTCGGATACAAAACACGAGCAGTCGTTTCTTGCCTCCCTCAGAAGCAACTTCAATGATAAAGGACAGTGTGGCATATCAAAACAGCACAGCACACCTTAAAAAGTAATCTTTTATTGACTTGGAAACTCCTAGAAACACTTTGCTGAAAGCTCACAGCGCAAGAGGACGGTAACCGCAGGCATCAGAAGTTGGCACACAGCTATTTAAGTTACACTGCTTCAAGAAAAAGTCTAGGCATTGTCGCTTGTTTCGTTAAAAATGCTTGACGAAGAAATATTTGGATCTTACTTTTCTTTTTTTTTTTAAGTTTGTACTTCTCACAGCCTAAATATTCTCCCAATAGACTTTCCAAGTGGTTAGCTGACGCTGTTGGTGTAAACAGAGATGTGTAAATATATAGGGAAAAAATGGCAAATTACTGTTAAGCATACAAAGAGTTAGGAGGTGGCTGCACTTACAGGGGCTGAAATGAAAATGAAAACAAAAAATCGTTTAAAAAAAGCCTAAAAAAAATAAGGGAGAGGACTGGAGGTCGTCTGCAGTAGCCATCCCCACTATTCTGAATTTGTTTCCACCTTCAGAGCCTTAGTTAAAATATATTGCTTGTCTAATGCTCACATCTGCTTTAATGGTGACGTTTAATTCTGAAATATTTTCAACTAGTGTTTCTGCATCACAGATTTCTCTCCTTTTTCTCTATACTCTAAAAAGACAACTAAAGAGCAATCAAAAAGGTGTCTGACTTGGCCATTCAGACAATTGCACCCTTGTGGGAATGCTGGAATGAATGGTACAGTGGACACCCCAGCACTATTGACGTTATAAACATGTAAATGAAACACATTAGGGCAGACAATCAATTGTCTGTGAGCACTGCAAACCTGCACTCCCTTTCTATGTGACAGGCACAAAATAGTGTCTACCTTGGGAAGCCATGGTCTTGGAGAAAAAAAGGACAAAGAGTTCTCTTTCACAGAGGAGAAAATGCACCTTAAAAGCACTGGGATAATGCAGATGCCAAAAACTGTTGTGAGGCGAAGAATTTCCTATTTCTTGGAATGAATGTGGGGCTGCTGTAAAAGAATCAACACCCTTCTTTCCACTCTAAAGGGAGACACGCATTTTTCTTGGGGAATATTACCAGCCTGTCCTGAGAGCTTGCATCTCAGTCTTCCATATATTTTCCCTACCTTGGGCAGTTGGCTATGTATAATTATCGTTAATTAACTTGTAATGGTTTCCTTATTTTTTTTTTCCTTTTCAAATATGGCTCTTCCAGGCACCAAATGCATTTGCTTACAGCAATTAGAAATTCCCCCAAAAGTTTCCTTGCGAAGCATGTGCAATAAGCAAAAGCCAGTAAGTACCGAACGGTCACAAATGGCAAACAGTAAATCAGGCACCGGTCTCCAAATTCGCTGGGTTTCTCGAAACTCAGAATAAAATAAATAGATCAGCCTGAACACAGAAAGCAACCTCCTCTGCTCCATGTCACAGCTCAGTCTGGACGTGCATCTGCACCGAGAAAATGCAGCTGGGTACTCATCACGCCCTGGTCACTCGCATTTATTGCATGAATTTTTACTACCTATCTCCAGGTGCTTTTCTGGAGGTAGGACATTTGTCTCCCTACCCAGTAACCAACTCTGGAAGTAATCTCCTCGCAACGGATTCCCAGCCCTGCAGAGGTCCCCGGGAAGAGGAGCGCTCCCAGATGCCCGCTCTGCCTTCTGCCACCTGAATTTCACAAAAAGCAGCTTTCCTCCTCACACCCGAGCCTCAGTCTAGCTACCTCCAAACTTCTCCAGGCAGGGAAGACAAGCCTCACTTCCCACTCACCAAAGGCAGCAGGCAGGCTTCCCCCCCCCCCCCTTTTTCAAGTGGGAAGTGAAGGAGGGTTTTTTTCCCCCTTCCCCAGCATCCCCGAAAGGAGGGCGGGTGGGTGGGTAGCTTTTTGGGAAAGGCTCTGAGCGAGTATAATCGTGCCTGCTTGTTTGGTCTGTGTTCTCCCTCGGATCAGACGCCCTGAAAGCATTGAACTTTCTCCCTTTTCTTTACAACTGGAAGCGAGATGGCAAAGGAATCAAAGAGAGCTGTTTACTGAAACTTTGGGGTAAATTAGATCCAACTTTCCCCCCTCCCCCCCTTCCCCTCCTTCCTGGCCATTTTAATTTTATTTTGTATTTTTGAGGGAGCGGGAGAAATAAAAAAACCCCACCCAACGAACGCCAAACCACCACAACAAGGAGAGAGGCAGCTCATCTGCGAGGCAGGGCAGGGCAGGGCCGGACAGCGCTGCCTGCCCGCCCGCCCGCCCCGCTCCGCACCGCACCGCACCGCTCCGCGCCGCACCGCACCGGCGCACCGGCCGCCAGCGCAGCCCCCGCCTCTGCGGGGCGCCGGTGCGGAAAGAGGGCTCGCTGCCCTCTCCTCCTCCTCCTCCTCTTCCTCCTCCTCCTCCTCCTCCTCCTCCTCTGCCGCGACTTCTCTCCCGAGTGAAAGTGCCGCGAAGTGAGTCAGGCGCTGGGAATCATCTGACCGAACTTCCCGGAGCGCCGCCGCATTCCTGGGCTGCCGCTCCGCGCACCTCCCGCCCCCCGCCCCGCTTTCGGGGTCCCTTCCTTCCCATCCCCCCTCCTGCCTCCCCCCCGCCCCGGGGGGCTCACCCCTCATTGATTTCCATATCGCCTCTCTCAGCATCCCCCCCCCCCCCCCACTTCCCACACCTCTCCTTCACTCCAGCAGCTCTGATCAACCCCGTTATCCTGGAAAATCCCGACTTTTCTTCCTTTCCACCCTATTTAGCTCCGCCGTAATTTCACCCAGCCCCGGTAGCTAATCCCGAGCCTTGCCCATCCTCGCACACACGCAGAGACACGCACACAGGCGTGGAGCCCACTGAGGCATTAGTTGGATTATTCTGTTTTCTCCCCGTCTGTAATTTGTATGTGATTGCCCTCCCGCTCCCCTACCTTCCTTGATGACCATCTATTTTCCTTTCTTTTTTTTTTTTTTTTGGCGGCTTTTTAATTTTATTTGGGTTCTGCTGCGTTTCTAAGGAATTTCTGTCGGATTTCGATAAGCATCACCGTTTCTGGTGTTATCAGCAAAGACACAAGCTCAGAAGTGACATCTTTTCCACGAATCCAGGAAAGAAGAAAAATCCACTCAGTCCAGATAAATCCTGGGCAATTCCCAACGGGAAAGGCACTGGATACGTGCTTGTCGAGAAAGAGAAAATGAAAAAAAAAAACAACCACCAACCTAACCAAACCCACCCTCGCTCTTCTACCTGCTTCTCATAACCAAGATATTTCTCACTCAGAAATGAATGAAAGAAACAAATTACGGAGCACAAAGAGAAAAGAGTGGACAGACAGAAAGTCGAGAATTATTCCCCCCCCCCCCCCCCCCGTCTTGGCCAGAGCAAGACACTGAAGGGAGAAGTTCGACCTTCGCGTAACCGGTGCACACACTCGAAGTTTGCAGGATCTTTAAGTGGTTACCTTAAAAATCGCAATTAAACTTTCGACTCCCAAGTGTGGTGGCTTCCCAAGTTAGTGCAGTGCCGTGAAAACCCCCTTTTACATGGGAGCAACAAGAATCTGTGCCACCCCGCTCCATACGTGTTCCCAAAGATTTGGCTGCAATAACAGGGCGTCCAGGCTGCGAGTCCTGGTGTCCTGGGCTAACAGAGGCACCCAGCTCTTTATTTTTGAAGGGGGGGGGTGTGTTTGCGACTCAAATCGTGTTGAGAAAATATTAAACACGTAGACGCATCCCTCATCCCAAGAGCATGTGATGGGTTTAACACGCTAAACTAATAATCTTGTATGAAAAAGCAAGGAGGCTGCAGAAGAAGAATAAAACCCCCTCAAACACTCAGAATATTCTTTCCTGCAAAAGAGCACTTCTGGATGCGTTGCTTTAAATCTCATTCTCTTTTTCTCTCAAAAATGACTGTTTAACATAAGAAAAAAGGCTACTTGACACAAAGCTTTTGTTATCCAGTTGATCAGCAACGTGCTTTAGATACTTGTAAGGGGAAAAAAGCCCCACAACAGACATTGATTTTAGAAAATCAATAACCAACATTTAATAAAAAGAACAGAGGAAACACAAGAGAGGAGAGGGAAACATTACGTGTAATTTTAATGTCTACTAAATTACCCAGAGATGAGGGGAAGGGGAGGTCTCCTCTGTGAGGACCACCTTAAATAATGACAGACACAAGAGTAAAGGGTGGTGGTGGAGGGGGAGAGACTTTAAAAAAAGATAACAAGGAACGGATCCTTGGGAAGCCGCTCGGAATATATTATTTTAGTTGGGGTTTTTTTGTAATACTAAGCCAAGCAAATAGATCAAAGACAACACAAAGGGAAAAGCCAGTGTAACATAACGAACAGTTTCTGACTAAAATTCCTCTATCACTCCCCCATATGGCTCGACGCCTCCAACACAACAAGAAAAAGACACACACACACACACACACGCACACTCACACTCACAACCTAGGGAGAGGGAAGGGGAGGGGGGCAGGATCATTTGTTTCTAATCAACATTCTCTTGTCTTTGTGGTTTTTTTGTTGTTGTTGTTGTCCCCCCCCTCTTCACTTCCCCCCCCCCTCCCCTCCACCTCTCCACTTAAATGAAGTAGCTGAGCTATAAGCGCATGGGTTCAGGTTCACACAAATATCTTCCTTCCTCCGGCTCCTCGAGAGGAAAGTTGTGGAAAGTGGGGCCGGGATGGCCATGCGAGGGGCTGCGGGTGGGGAGGGGGAGGCTGGCGGCGGGGGAGAGACTATCAGCCGGAGGAGAAAGGAAGAAACTAAGGGAGGGACGGGGAGAGACGGAGAAAGAGAGACCCACACCAGTGCAAGCTGCCAAACGTGAAATCAGCCCAGAACACCGCGTCCCGCTGAGCCCCGGCCCTCCGCGGCCGGCGGAGACCGGGGGAGAGGGCAACTATGGACAACCGGGCACCAAACTCGTTAGTGTTATTAATTATTAGGGAGGAGGAAGTTTCCTTTTCGCGTCCCTAACAATAAAAAAAAAGAGAGCGCCGCTAACTCGGTGCCAGCCTGCCCCGGGGTTCTCACGCTGCCGGCTTCGTTCCCAGGGACGGCAGCGGGGCCGGCCTCCCTCCCGCCGCCCGCCCGCCCGGCTCCGCGCCGCTCCGCGCCGCTCCGCGCCTCCCGCCGCCCGGCCCCGCGCCCCTCCGCTGCCCGGCCCTGACAGCGCCCGAGCCGCCCGGCAAGCGGCCGGCCGAGCGGGCCGCCGCCGCCCCGCCGCTCCGGCCGCGCTCCGCCGCCGCGGGGCAGCGGCCCTCCCGCTCCGCGCCCGCGCAACAAACTTTGGGGCGCGGCGGCGGCGGCGGCGGCGGGGGCGGCGGGGGCGGCGGGGGCGGCTCGCCGCTCCCCCTCGGCCCCCGCGCCCCGCCGCCGCCCCGCGGCCGCGCAGCCCCCGCCGCCTCCGCGGGACGGCCGCGCAGGGCGGGCGGAGGGAGGGCGGCCGCCGCCGCCGCCGCCGCCGCCGCCGCCGCTGCCGCTGCCGCCCGGGCGGGCGCCGTCGCCGTCCCCCCCCGCCTCCCCGTCCCGCGGCCGGCGTCCCCCCCCCTCGCCGCGGCGGAGCCGGCCGGAAAAGTTTGCTTGGGGGGGCGGCTTACCGTTTTTCCTCCGGGGGTTGGCTTGTTTTCGCCTCTTACACCTGGGGCCATCCGCCATGATCTGCTGCTTCATTGATAAGAGTGGATCAGATGGCAGTTCGCATGGACTCGACTCCCTGATTCAGCAGCACGCAGACTCTATGTAACAACCAAACACAGCAACAATGTGGGCATTGGTATATCCCATTTAAATGCAGGGCGCCAACGGGGACCCGAATTTGCACCCGAAAAAGAACCCATCCACGCACACGGCGAGGTTTGCCGTGCCGGGGGAGGTGGGACGCAGACGGAGCGGGCTCCCCCCTCTCTCCCCAGCCGGGCAGATTTCTTCTTTCTTGCTTTATTTATTTATTTTTGCTCCCTCTCTCTCTCTCTGTGTGTGTGTGTGTGTGCGTGTGTGTGTGTGCGTGTGTCTGCGTGAGCGCGCGTGTGTGTGTCTCTCTCTCCCTGTGTGTGTGTATTGCACCAGCAAAGCAGATCAGAGAGAGACAAGAATTACATCTCAAATGAGTCATAACTCATGACCGTATGAGGGAATGCACAGCTTTTACAGTAGGCTGTTTGACTCAATGCTAGGCGGACCATTTCCTCCTAAAAGTACTTTAATTTGACATTAGAACTTGTTTTCACACGAAATGCTAGCCCTCTCTCCTCCTTCTCCTGCCTTTCTTTCTTTTTTTTTTTTTTCTTCCCCCCCCAAAGTGCACTCCAGCGAAGTGATAAGAGGAGAGGGAAACATGGCTCTCCCCTGTCCTTTTGGGGTAAGGCACAGCACGGAGACCTCCCCCTCCCCCTAACAACGAGGAGTGTAATTATAAACCTCTGTCACCTTTTTAGTCAGTTTGACAATATTCAGGGTTTCCCCTGCTCCTTACTTAAACAAAGCTTCAGAATGTCTTTTCTTTTTCTTTTTTTTTTTTTTTTTCTTTCTCCCCAGAAAAGAAACAGAAATCAAAACTACCGCTGTCAGAGTTTTCAGGCTTTCGGTTGGGTTTTTGTTGTGTGTTTGTGTGTTTTTTTTTTTTTAAACTTGTAAACTTTTGGACCCACTGTGTGTGTGCCTGTGTGCTCGGGCTGGGCAGGAGCCTCGATCTGTCAAAGGGAGAGGGCAGGAGCATTTGCTTTGCTGCAAGAACGCTCCTGAAACTCAGTCCATCTCGAAGAAGATGCTGTAGCTTTAAAGATGCTTTGACTTGAGGATTAGTTGAAACAGGGGGCTATAAAAGATGTAACAGATGCAAACTGTAAAACAAGGGCAATTAACCCTTGCTCTCCTGAGCAGGATCCCCCCTCGCCTTCCCATCTATTGTCTTCTCCTGCACTGGGAGTTTTACACAAAACCTAAAAAATTATTACCTGCCTCAACAATTTTTTTTTTCAGCAAAGTGGGCTTTTTTTTTTCTTTTTTCTTCTTTTTTTTCTCTCCCCCCCCCCCCCCCTTGTGTCTTTTTATTTTGCTGGAGCTTCACACCAGGACTGAACAGTGAAGTGTGTTGCTCTTAGGTCTTTTTTATTCTGCCTGAACTCTCTTTTCAGACGTTTTGCGGTTATCAAACCTGCTTGGCTAAAAAAAAAAAAAAAAGATCTCCGAGCAGGTAAGAGGATGGGAATATTGAGAGAGTGTGTGCGGGGTCAGGGTGTTTACTCACACTCTCCTGCTTGGGATTCCGCCTGGACAGAGTGAATTGGTGGCTCTGTGGATGGGGATGTATGTGGCTGAGGAAGGAAGAGGCTGAGAAATATGCTAGAAACTTTCGTATTTGCCAGTTATTCCCCATCCTGGAGTGGGCAATGGTGGCATCAGGGTGGCAGACCTGCCAGGAGGTGTAGCGGAGAGGGGAGGACAGGAACCGAGGCAAGCCCGGACCCTCAGCCTGCCTCGGCAATTGGCGTTTTCATGCAAAACGACCAATGGTGAATTGTTTTAAACGCTTTTCACTACCTTCCCTGCTCCTCAGCCTCCCGCAAAAAGTTGTCAATAATTTTAAACCTGCAGATCTCGAGAACACTTTTCTTCCCAGAGGACCGGCTAGCTTTTTAAAAATTTTTTTTTTTTTTTTGCTTTTTGGTAAACGACTTTTAAGTTCCAGTCAGTACTTTCACTTCTTGCTTTAGGATCCCAGAAGCTAAGGTGTTACTTCACCCAGCTTCACAAAATAAAATAAAGAAATGAAACCAACTAAGCAGACAAAACAGCAAACTTTCTGTTTGGGGAAACACATCCTTCGCCGGGGAGCCCTGCCCGGGGCTGGGGCTCCAGCGGTGCCCGGCCGGGCTGGCTCTGCAGGCTCGGGGCGTGCAAAGCATTAACAGGTACCTGCAAACTTTCAGAGCTAAGATGTGAAACCTGAAATTAAAAGAGCAGGAGGTGGGTGGGGGGATTTTTTTTTTTTTCTGGTAGTTGGTTTTTTTTGCTTTTTGCAGGAGGACGAAGTCCCTTCCCAGCACTAAAACTTTTCCTGCTGCCTTGTAAAAGGCACCTCCCGTACCTGGCTGACAGGTAAGGGGAGCAGGGGTGGTGGTGGCACAGCCCCGAGCCCCCCGAAACTGCTCGCCCCTTCCCGGAGCGCTACCGAAGTGACTTCAGGTTTCCGTTAAAAAAAATAAAAAAATTAAAAAAAAGAGGTTTTTCGCCCCAAGTATAAACAAGCCAGAAAGAAGCTAACACGCTTAAAAATAAAATACTATCGAAATTAAATAAGCCCGCTAGAGCGTGAGGTGGTGCGAGAAAAAAGAAGGGGAGAAAAAAATAAAAGGGGAGAAAATGGAATTAAATTCCGAACCTACCTGCGAAGTCTTGTTTGTAGTTTTGGCCAGAAATGGTGAGAAGAAAAAGCATGAAGAAGCCGCGAAGTGGAGGAGAAAAGGTGAAGGGAGATGCAGCTCCTGGAGAAATTGTAAAAAGCCTTGCAAAGAGTTGTCGGAAGGACCGTTATTCCTGCTGGGCAGGTTAGGACTGATCTCTTTCTGCCACTCCAGGAAACACAAACCTGGGGACGGACTGACGTGTTACGCCTCTTCTAATGACATTTTTTTCTTTTTCTTTTCTGTAGGACCGAGAGGAGAGACCCTGAAACACACGCCACCTATCTTTGTGGGAAGGGATAATTGAAGAGCACCAAACGTGAGCATCATGTGGAAACGTGATCGCCAAGTTTCTCTCTGGGAAAGGATCTGGGATAGATTATACCTTGAAGTCTCCGCGAACGCTTTAGCGGCAGAAATGCAATTCCACCTCCTCCCGCCCGCCCCCCGCCCCGCGCCCGCCCCCCGCCCCGCCGCTCCGCTCCGCGCCGCTCCGCGCCGCTCCGCGCCCCGCGGAAACTCACCGCGCCCCGCCACCGCACCCCCCTCCCCAGGGGCTGACCCCCCCCCCCCGCTTCTGCATCCTCTGCCCCCCCCGGGGCGCATCCCCGCTCCCCCCGGGGTGCACCCCTGCCCCCCCGGGGCGCACCCTGCCCCCCCCTTCTGCATCCTCTGCCCTCCTACCCCTCCGGGGTGCCTGTCTTGCCCCCCCCCCCCCATCCCCTTCCCTCCCCCAGGCGGGATCCCCCGCCCCCAGGCGAGATCTGTGCCGGCTCCCCCCCCCCCGCCCTCCCCCAGCAGGATCCCACCGGATCCCCTGCCCCCAGGCTGGATCCCTGCCGGTTCCCCCCCCGGCCGGCGGGATCCCTGCCCCCCCGCCCCTCGGCGGGATCCCCCCGCCTCGCCCGCCCGCGGAGCCGGCGGGGGCCGCATCCTGCACCGTCCCGGCTCCCGGCCCCTCTCGCAGCTCTCGCCTCTTGCGGAGGGGAAAACTTACCCTAACGTAAAGCCTAGAAACTAAACTCTGTTCGGGCACTGCAAATCAGCTCCTGGCTGACTCCTGCTCGTTTGGGTGCTGTTTTATTTTTATCCTTCACGCGTTTCTTTTGGGGATTTTTTTTTTCCCCCCCCTCTTTCATTTCAGCACACATCCAGGTTATTTGAATAGTCAGCTAAATCTGATGAGAAGAAAAAAAAAAAAAAACCCAACACAACCGTGCTGAGATCTTACAGTCTATCTGTTTTGTTCACAGATATGGATCAGGGGTGAGATGGGCTCTTCCTGACTCTGCTATCCCTTGGAAGTAGCTGGATGGGCAGGGAGACAGCGCGGACCAGTAACGCGTGGGACTGAACTTCAGGGAGCTTCCAAGTTTTTCACCTTTTTCAAGTATTAAAATTAAAATAAAATTACATCTAGAGAAAAAAAAAAAAAAGAGGAGGGAAAAAAAAAAAAAAGAAAGCCAGACTCCACCTTTGCACTGAAGGGATTGGTTATGCAAATATGGAAGGGGTTTCCTGGCAAATACAGCTTTCTACTGTATGGTTAATTAAATCATCACTCAAAAGCCTTCCAATGTGACGCTTCTGTCGTAATCCAATCAGGTTACGTAGGTCCTAAACAAGAAAGATATTTTCCACATCTGGAAGTCAGCAATTTAGCAAGTACTGCACATTATTAACCAATTCAGAGCCCACTTCCCAGGGGGATTTTTTTTTTTTTTTTTTGGGGGGGGGGGGTGAAGTTTAAGTGTCCTTAACCAATGCTCTGCTGTTTTGTTAATCAAAAAGCTGCTTTACACGGCACGTAATTGAGACCTGATATCGAAGTCAGCAAAGGCAGCCCGGGCTGGGGATGCTGCGCGAAGGCGTTTCTCTGCGGAGGGGGCCGAGTCCGGTCCGCTCCTGCCCAACTCCCAGCACAACCCGCAGCCGTTTCTTCCTCTGCAAGAGCTCGAAATAATCTCAGTGCAAAGATAAACTTCACATCTCGCCTACTTCTACGCTCCTTGCCGAAGGTGATCGCGGAGCTGCCCCAAGGGCTGTGTTAGAGACCCGCGAAACCGTTTCCCTCCTTTGACCAGAGTTTACATCTATTACAGCACTTTGGGGGTGGGTTTTTTTCCTCCCTCTCCTGAAGAAAACTGAAACAAACGGTGCACTGATCCGACACTATACTTTTACTTACATTCAGCTAAGATAAACTGCTCTTGAAGCCTAAAGCGAGAACGGAATGCGAGCGATAGGCGCTAGCGATGGCACTCCAAACCGCTCCTGACCAGAGAACACCTTTCTGATGGTTAAGCATCGCAAAGGAGGGAAGGGGACCCCCCCCACCCCCCCCAATGCGTCTTTGCAGCTGATCAGAGCCACCGAGATTATTTTTTGTCATCCGCTAGTGACATCTGCCCTGCCAGGGGGACGCGGGTGGGTGTCCCTCTGTCACGCAGGGGAGAGGCAGCGCAGCCGGGCGCAGGGCAGGGGGGGCCGGGGCAGGGCGCGGGGGGGGTCGGGGAAATAGCCCCCAAATCCGCTCTCCCCCTCTCCCACCCCGAGCTGCAGCTCCGTGCGCGGCAGGCGGAGGGGGGGGAGCGGCGGGCTGCGCCCTGCCTGCGCCCTGCCTGCGCCCTGCCTGCGCCCTGCCTGCGCCCTGCCTGCGCGGGTGCCCGCGGGCCCGGCCAGCCTGCCCTCTCCGGGGGGCTGCCGGCCAGCGAGCGGCTGCAGGCAGATCTGCCTGCAGAGCTGGCGGGCTGCTGCGGCTGAAATCCGTCATCATGCAAAGGTGGGAACAAGGTTCCCCGATTTTTTTAATTATCATTTTTATCTCTATTTTTTTTTTTATCCTGCTACGAGTTCGCTTGGCTTTGCTAAAAGTTTTGTTGCCCCTATTCACTGAACGCCAACGTTATTTTCTCGCAGGATGTGTGACTTGTCCGTGCCTAAATATACCTGTAGCTACAGAGACATATCACACACACAAAGTGATGATATCTTAATGAAATATATAGCACGGTGCAAATATCCTGAAATCAGATTCAAGTATTATTAATTTGAATTAGATCCTCTCAGATCCAGAAGACACTGCCTATAAATCAAGGGCAGTCTGGCAATTCCTTAAAGAGCTAAACTGAATTTAGATGCATATGATAAAAAGAAAGAAAAAAGTGAATGCTAATTACTGACTCGCTCGATTTCCAGTCACACACGTTTTGTATGAGAAAAAGAAAAAAAACAACAAACAACCAACAAGTTCTCAAAATAAATTAATCCCATTACAAAAGCCTTACATATTGTTCATACATTTCCAGATTACAAAACGAGAGGATGAACCGGAGATTAAGAGAAACTGCAGCCTAACCTGCAATAGGCGGGAGTGCCATCGATGTCGTAGCATTAAAATATATATCTGCAGCTACACGAAAAAAAACAAACCCTCAGACCGTGTGATGATGCTCAAGGGCTTTAAGGAACATGTTGGTATTGTCAGATAATCCCTATTCATAATTTTGCAGACTGTTCTTTCAGCCCTCAATCTCACAGTTTCTCCAGCTCTGAAGTGCCTCAGCAGGGCTTGCATCGGAGCGATAAACTGCTCTGATCTTTGCAGGAGTGGCATAACACCCAACCTTATTAGATGTTATTTTAACGTGGTGTGTGTGGTGGAGTTGTTTTTTGTTTTTTTTTTTTTAATTTTTGGACACTGGACATAAACATTTAGCAATCAGCTAAACCCTTCCTTCTGAGATGGATTTTAACCTTAATCCAGGCGATGATTTCCTGCACGGCTCTGAACTAATAACGGGTGTGCAGCTTCTTTAGGAGATGGAAATAATGACAGCCTATAGATCCTGCCTTTATTGAGGTGGTGCTGGCAGCCCGGTTCCCAGCCCCTTCATGGTCAGCAGCCCCACGCAGAGCCTGTGCCTCGCTTTATTTTAAACTTTTACTAATATGACTCCCCCCACCCCATCAGTTTAAAAACAAGCAGACCCAAAATATGCTCAGAAACCCCAGCTCTCTCTTTGCATAAGGCACCAGGCGCTGTGGCTTGGAGATGGTTTTAAGGGCAGTTCTCTGGGTGCAGGTTTTCCCTCTTTTCCTCAAGTTTTCCCGCCTGGAAATGCAGAGAGGTGAGACGGGGGCAGCCGGGCAGTCCTGATGCAAACCTGCCCCAGCGATGCTACGGGTGATGCCGGCTGCCTCCTCCTCCTCGGTAGGTTTCCCTTTGTCCACCGAACCCCATCGTGGTGGAGATACCCCCGCCATGGAGAGAAGCCCATGTCCCCCCATCCCCAAGTGGGGCTGTAGGGCCAGCCAGGGGCAAACTCTGCTGCCAGGGGCTCATTACCATGAGAAAGAGGTTGTGCAGGGAGAGACCCCCGAGACCCCCCGAGACCCCCCGGGCACCCGGGGGTGATGGGCAGGGGAGGGGACCAGCCGCCAAGGGGGACAGCAGGGCACAGGCCCTGGAGGACCTCGGCCTTCTGCTGAGACCTGCTGCCGTCGTGGCTTTGTGGGGACCTGGTGACACGGGCTGGCGGGATGATTCACGGCCTTATTTATTTCGGTGTGTTTGCTTTTTCCCCGGTGCAGGATGAGTAACGGGGAGTGCATTTTCTTGGCAGTGTGGAAGAAGGAAAATCGGGGGGATAGCAGCAAAAATGCTCTAGCTGATAGGTTTTGACTAATACATTTTAGAGGCTGGTGAAGACAGAGGTTTAACACCTCTAAAAACACATCAGCTGCTGCGAGGATTTTCCTTTGGGTCCTTCATAGCCAGGGCTCTCCAATGTTTTCCCCAAAGTGTGGAACCCTTGCTGCATTAGGGATTAACCATCCCCGTGTAGGGGACCCAGACGAGATGTGCCCGCTTGCAGCCGAGCCCGGGGAGAGCATCCTTCCCCGCAGCCCCGCTCCGCCGGGGAGCGGCTGCTGCAAGCTCGGGGCTCCCCGTGGGTGCCGGCTGCTTCTCATGCACAGATCTCTGGGGTGCAGGAGCTGCCCTCGCCTTGGGAAAAAATTGGGAGGTTGCAAAAAAAAAAAAAAAAACCCAAACCAAAAAAATGCCTGGGGGGTTTATTTTCTGCAGTGACCTGTGGTGGTAGAAGATAGGACAGACCGGAATAATTTTTCTGAGCGAGGAAAGGCCCCATGTGGCCCCAAGATGCTGCTGGATACTTTCGCTCAATACAGGTGTCCCTATAAACTTAAGATTTAGCGAGCAAAGCCTTTTTTTTTTTTTTTTTCCCATTTCCACATGGAGGAGAGGGCATGGAAGAGAGGAAGAAAGGGTCAGGGAATGACTCTCCCCCCACCCGCTGATGAGGTATTTGGGAAGAAACCTTTTGAATCAACATTCCCAAAGTTTTCAAGTTCCTCTGCGGAAAACCCATGTAGGGATAGGATACGAGCCAAAAGCAAGGGAAAAGATTGTCTGGCTTTAATTTATCTATCCCTGGGCATTTCTAACAAGCAGATCACTGTAATATTTAATCTCGTGCGAGTCCCTGCACGTTAAAAGTGAATCTCCCTCATAGGTTTTTGTTAATTTTGTCATTTATAAAGTCGCTTCTGACGGCCTAGAGCTGCTCAGCTCCTGTCCGCAACGTACGTCTGTCTGTCTGTGGTAGGAGAACAGCATCCGCAGGACCCAAACCCGCTTCTCGTGCCGAGCAGAGAGCAGCGAGCGGCTCTGGCAGCTGGGAGAGGTGGCGGCAGGTCGGGGGGGAGCATCCTCGGTCCGCTGTCCCGCACCATGAGATGTCGATGTTTTTCCTTCTCTTCTGGGATCGATGCTGAAGTTCGGACGTATTTCTTGGCTCAGTTGGCAGTGATTAAAATTCGCTGCTCACTTTTGTTTATAGTTGGTTGTTTACTTTGTTGAATTTTTAAAAACTTGTTAGAATGCAATTGAACACAGATTCAACAGTATTTAGGCTTGAAAAATAAAGATGCGTTAGAAAGATGCCTATTATGCTTCAGAATTATTAATTGACATTTTTATGATGAATAATTAATCATTTGAATAATTTTCGTATCTCTGATCTGAACACATATTTGCATATCTAATGTCTGATTTTAAATGTGGTTTCTTTAGTTGCATTCTCCCAGGACAAAGAACATGAAGTAAGTAACATCCTAATGCAAACCTTTTTTTTTTTTTTTTCCAGTTGTAAAAGTATGTTTATTGAAATGTAAGTTTCTATCTAGTTATGAAGCTGTTAGTAATCTATGCATGGCATATATGCATTAATAAGACCGTGTATCTTTTGGATATGAGCACATTTAGGCCTCATTTTCTTAAATACAGTGGTGAGGTCTCCTGCAATACATACACGTTACTTAAAACCGTGTGGGGTTAAGCTAGGAAACCATAAAGAAATATCTTAGATACGCAGTGTTCCCTTCTTGTTTATATGACACTTAGCGAGAAGACCAAAGGTTGTTTCAATTTGAGGTGTTTAAAATATCACGAACTTTTTATATACATTTTCACTGTGTCCTTCCGGTGAGACAACATCACTATTTTCTTGTTATATTTTAATCCACCTAAATCATAGTCCTCAAGGCCCCCCCTCGCTCGTGTCTGGTGGCGATAAAGGAACAACATAAGCTGCAGGTCGGTTATAAGTTGGTCAGCAAATAGGTGCAAGTAATGGTGCTGGTTGTGCAACCCTGCGTTGGGTTGGTATGAGCACAGCTCAGCCACATGGGGAACAGAAAGGAGGAAGGGGCAGCTGGACAAAACCATACCCAGAAAGGTATAAAAAAAATAAATAAAGTAATTAAAGGACTAGCCTCTGCTCCACTGCCTCCGACCACTGGTTAATTATTATAGTAGCACTGCCCGAATGGCACCCAGGGAGTTGCCTTCGCTTACGCCAGGTCTGAATTTGATTTATTAAGAAATGAAAGCTTTTAAGACTTTTTATTTAGTGGCACATTTAAATGTACAGGGAGGCCAAATATTCTGAATATAGGCTATGGGGTCCTTGTCATAGCGAGGAACCAGGGCGATAGGTGCTCTAGAAATACCTTAAATTGATGCAGTATTATTTACATTTAGCAGATTAAAGAAATGACACCAACATGGAGGCACAAATACGTGGTAGTGTTTAAACTTGCTTAGTGCCATTTATATAGGGAAGATAGTATGTGTGAAATGTAAAATTAAAATAAAAATTTTTAATCTCTATTTTTTATTTTCGAGACTGGTAGTAAAAAGTACACCCCAAAGATACCTTTTTTTTAATGGTGGAAGTATATTATATAGACTATGGTAATCTAGTGGGCAATATCTGACAGACAGATACTGTATAAAGAAACTGTGAAATGTAGTTCTCAGAACAGGCTGAAGTTATATTGAATAGGATGTTTAGCAGTTGCATATGCTCAGTGATAACAGATTTCTTTTTTTTTTTTTTCTAGGGGAGGGTTGAATTTGTAATAGCAAGAGCAGTAAACTTGAGCAATGCTTGCAGCACGGAGGGCCCAGCTCTGAGCCCGGTGCCCGGACCTGCCATCGCTTTGGCCATCAGGGTGGTGGCAACGGCAGCAAGCTCTCTGCAAAGGGACGAGGTGGCAACTGGGGTTAAACCTCTGCTTTTTGGTTCTGAAAGTAGGAGAGAAAGCAAACATCCCCGAGATGCACCCACGCTTCTTTGTAAAGGGAGAGATCCCTTTCGGGGTTGGGGTCACCCCTTGCCGTGGGCAGCAGGAGCAGCAGCGCAGGGGTGACGGCATCCAGTGCCGAGAACATCGGCCAAAGCCCCTCGGAGGTTGTTGTGCCTTCATGAGACCGATGGACAACTTTGTGGTGGATCTATTAACGTGGAAAATGGAGATTTGTTTTGTTTTGTTTTGTTTTAACCAGGCTGACAGGTGAATATAAATTATATACTTACAGAGTAGCCCTTGTTCTACCTATTTGGAACTAGATCAAATTTACTTTTCCCTGGTTTTCTTAGTGTCTCACTATTTTTCCCCCTGACTAATTAAGCTAATAGAGGTGAAGGTACTGGCAGGGAATCTTGGTGCGAAGCTGACATTTTGATGTCCACCCGAAAATTTCAGAGTTGATCGATTGCCCCAACTAGTTCTTATCACTGCCGCAGGGAAAACATTTTCTTTGCTCTGCGACTTCAGGAGATTATCTGTATATTTTAAAATCTACAGAAACACAAGGGTGACAAAGATATTTAGAAAAGCCCAAATGATTTGAAACAATTACATATTGCAGCATAGTTTTCAAAGAAATTCCATGTTTGCAGAATTGCCTAATATCTGGGAAATTGCCGCTGTTATGTGAGTGGCTGCTGACTGTATTAGATACCAAGAGAAGCAGAGGCAGAAGTCCCAGCAACCATCGCACACCTAAACTGCAGATTTACCCGTGAACTGGCAGACATCTCCCTTGTCAGGGGTGCCATCGGACTTGCCAGTTCTTCTGTTTGCTTCCCTCTATCAGCATCATCTCCAGCTCGTCTGTGGATGGAGGCTTGGCCAACTGGCCCCTTTCCAAGCCCAAATCTTAGACTCTGGGTTATTAGAGCTGTCAAAAACAGGAGAGCGCGCTTTTTCCTTGCCATGAAAGTTTTCTCTGGGTTCTCACTCCCTCCCCAATTTATGTTTTAAAAATGTTTATTGGGAAATTTCCTGATGCCTCTCCAGGTCATTTGCTCTGTGGTGTTCCAGGTCAGCATCACATTAAAGGTACTGGCATTTGAACAAGTCATTTCCCCATAAGGATGGTGCTAGGTGCATGTACACTCCTACAAATGCTTCTTACTATATCACTTAAAACTTGCTCCAGGCAGCATCTAAACTATTTTAAACCTTACCATCCTTTTTTAACACACATCAGCTATCCTGCTTCAAATCTCTGACAAGGATGTGAAAACCACAGTGTCAGAACAACTGCTGCTCTCTTCTTGGATTCTGACAAGCCACCTTCAACCTGAAACCCTCTAAAAATGGCTATTTTTATCCTTTTTTTTTTAAAATTCAGAAGTGACTACATTGACTGTATTCTTTTCCCTTGTTCTGACAGGTTGGAAAAGGGTGCAAAAAATGCATGACGCAGAATATGGCAATACTGGTTGGTGTTCATTTAGTGGGTCCACCTGTCGACGGGTCCACCTGCCAATGGGCCTACCACAAGGAGGTTATGAATGGGTTTGATTTCCCAAATTCTGCCCTAGGGAAGAGCCAAAATGGTCTCCAGAATAATTTTGGCAGCCTGGGTTGGGTGGCTGTGAGCACTGATGTCCTTGGCTCCCAGAAGTCAAGAATTGCAACTCCGGGTCCCTGTCTCCTGTGCCATAATTTGACTGAGCCATGTCCCCACAAGTAAAGACGTTTGCTTGGATCCAGCACACTGCACGTATTAGGAGAGTGGTATTCATTATTGACCCTTTAATTTTGCATGTGGCATGGGCAGCGGATGCCACTGAAGCCAGCAGAGATGCGAACGGTCCCACCGTGCTCCCCTGAAGATACCAAGAGGGGCAGGGAATGGGACATTACAACCACTGCACTCAGCGCTGGGGTGGCTGGTCCTGGGTGGAGAGGTTGGACTTGGTGGCAGTCGTCCTGATGGCATCCTCCTACCTATCACTTGCCTTTGCAGGACTGTAAACTGGACTGAACATTGCTGCCCAAAGGGTGAAAACAAAATCAGTGAGATGACCCAGGGTTTGCTACGTAGGTTGCTTTGATGGCTGTGGGAGCTGGTGGGGAGGTTCAGGGCAGCGAAGTTAACCCCGGATGACTTTATAGCTCATCTACGCCAATGACTCTGCTGGGGTGGCTCTCTAGGTGCGAGACCTCTTTCCCTAGCAAGCAGGGAAAGGGCAGAAGTGGTGGAGCCCAGGCAAAAGAAAACAAACCCAACTGCGGCACAGCCTTGGAGATCTGCTGTTGGAGCAGGTGAATGCCTGGGTTAGCTCCTGAGCCACCACCCACCCACCAGCTGTGCCTGGCAGCGGTGTCTTTGCCTATGCCAAAGCCTGCCTGGTGGTGGCACCCAGTTTTGGGAGGATAGGAGCTATCAGTGAGGTCTGTATCCGGAATTTAGGGAGTAGCATTTTGGAGGTAAGAATCAAGGTGCGAAAAGCCACACCTGGTATTTAGAGTTGGAAAGTGGACGTGGTTAGAGGTGGGAGCAGTGGAGAAAGGGGTGCTGGTCTACACACAAGGAAGGAAGCTCTCCCTCATGCCTCGTGGTGAGCAGGGAGAAATACAGAGCAGAGACTGAAAACACTGCAAATATTTGTTCTCATTGTCAGATGTTTCTATAAAATCAGTTGTTACTGAATCACCGCTGAAGTTACTGAGCATTTAAATAAGCAGAGAGTGAGAAAAGCTAAGTCTAATTATATGTTTCATGCCATTTACAGAGGTTTCCAGGGGATTTTCTTTTAATAAAAGTGCAATGCATCAAAAAGAATAAATCCTACAATTTTGTTATTTACAAATCAGCTGCTTCTGCCTTGAGCTGACGGACTTATCCTCCATCTTACACCCTTCTTTCCACCCCAAAACGCACCCAGTACATTGACATTTCTACTAATACTCTTCAAGTATCTACATACTATTTTATGCTCCTTATGTTGGTAAGCGAATGGATCAGAAGAAAATCATCACAAAGACATAAAAAATATTCTTAAAGAAAGATACAGAGAAAAAACCCACAATGTTGGAAAACATGCAACATAGACGTTTTCCAGACGAAGAGAACAAGTACCTTTTACATCCCTGCCTGCCCATTCCTGAAGATTTCAAATCAGAAGCCTGGCTGGAGATATGATGTAATCAATTAGTTAAAATGATTTACTAACATAAAATATAAAACCTTTTTGATGATTCATTTTTATCCTCTTCACATTTTTTTCACCACCACAGCCGCTCTGCCCCTTTCTGGCTCCAGATTATTTAGCAGTTGACTTTCACATTCGGAACGTTGCATATCAATCCCCAGGACCAAAACATGCCACTAATATTTTCTCTGCTACGTAATCTATTGATGCAGCACCTAACCCTGAAGCCCTCATCTGTGCTTCAGACAGGAGGGAGTCATACTGAATCAGGCTCATAACTTGCTCCTTGTTGAGGCTACCCTCCATTTAGAGATGAGGAAAAAATGAGAAAACCAAGAGGCCACATTCGTTCTTGTCCAACTTGGTTGCTGTCATGATATAGGAGCATGCCGACTGCTTTGGTAATTAAAACGCGACATGCAAAGGATACCAGAAAAACAAAGGAATGAAAATAAGATGGTTTCTCTCGAGTGTGAACATACCATACATGCATTACGCAGCTTACGCATGCTTTATAGAGGTCTTAGACTTGCCTTGCAACAGCCCTGCCATTCCAGGATGGGCCTCTTTCCCGAGCAGACGCTGCCCATCGAGCCAAATTGTATGATAGTTTTGTGATATGGATATATGTGGACTGGGGAACTAAATTAAGGACATTAAACTCAATTTCCTTAAGACATGAGCCAGATTTTAATATCGCAGCTGTCCAGAGGTGAAAGGGTAATGAGGACGAGGAATTCCTGGACAGGAAAGGGACACTTGGCCCAACAAGTCTGTCCCCCTTCAAGTTTATTACAACACACCTCCCCGCGTTGTAGATACATCCTCTAGCCCTGTCTGCCTATATAAACATGTCTGGCTATCTCTTCTGTTCATTAATACTTCGGTTCACTCAGTGGTTTTTTTTGACATAATGCCTACTACGCTGTGAATTGGCTAGCTCTACGTGAATTTACTGTTTATTCTTAGACCTTTCATTTTTAATTGGCACAATTTTTTTTTTCCTTTTAAACTCACCAGATACAACCACTACTTCAGTTTTCATCCTAATTATGAAAATTTTAATGTTTAGGTCTTTTTTAGAAAGGATTAGGCTCAGCCTTCATTTATATCAAGCATCTTTAACAGCCAGAAACAACGATTGCTTCATATCTTATTCCTATTTGAGTCACTAAAGTTCTTCTCTGGAAAAGGTGATCAAAATTGGAATTATTGGAGAAAATCTATCACGTTCCTTGTGCGACAACAGTTCTTTTGATTTGCAGGCTATCCTTTGCTCAAGTGCCCATATCACACTTTATTTATACTGAATTGGCATTGATTCAAAATTTATGTTTGACAGATTCAGTACAATTTTTAAGGTGGAGCAGGACTTTTGGTAGTCAACTATTATCTTATAATGATCTCCTAAAGTCAGGAAACAGCTTTGAAGGCTGGTGGGAGGAAAAAAGCTCCCAAGAAATCAGTAACGTTACAAAGATTTCTAACTGCTAACTGGTCTTCATTTATTAAAAGCTATCTCCCTTTAAATTTTCTGCTAGCAAAGTTGAGAGTGAATTAGCATACAGATGCTTCCTCAGAATGCTAACATTTTAGAAAACCTGGGTTTTTCCCTTCCTCTGAGGCAACTCAAAAGAGAATGTCATTAGAGATCTGAACACAAACACGGGGAAAGAACACAAGAAACAGAAATAAACCTGCGTGATTTTGAAATTTCAAAGACCAATAGGCTGGTGAAACAAAAATACTCAGGACGAGGTATAAAGTGGGAAGAAGGCAAAGTGGATCGCTGTGATGCAAGATCGAGAAAAGACTCTTAAATTTGTTGTTTAAGTGCATTGAAATCCCAGATGACCAATATGTTTACAATTATTTCTGATATCTAGCTACACTCTCTTGTTTAGGGAAGTAACTTGCTTTTATGATGAGCAGAAGGTTAGGGCTTTTTTAAAATTATTTTTTATTTTATTTTCCCCTGAAAAAAGAGGCATTGCTAGCAGAGATTGTTTAGGGGAAGAAATTCTGCACCCTGTTGAGAAACACTGAGGTTTTATTCAGGAACTAAGATGGCAGCACTGGGTGGACAGGGAACCTTGAGAAACTTGGAAACAGAAGAAAAATAAGAAATCTTTTGGTTTCAGGCAGGTGAAGAAATAGTTATGACAAAAGGAAAACATGGGCATGTAGCTGGTGAAAAAAATATCAGTATACAGTATCTAAGAGGCACAGAAATCTTCAGGTTTATATCCGGGATCCACAGTGATTAAGAAAACCCTGTGAAAGTCTCAAAAAAATTTACCTTTGAATTTGGAGGATTGAATCCAACCTTAGCAGGGAGCTGGTGATCCAAAGAGCAATTGAAAATGCCACTTTGGACCTGGACAGGATTGCTCTGGGCAATGGAGGGGTGTAAAAGATATTTCCCATGGCATTTGTTGGATTGTAAACACCCATAGCTTCAATCCTTGGGTTTTTTCATTCCTTGTCTAAAGGTACTGCTTTGCAAGAGTTGAAGGTAGTGTAGTGACTACCCCAAGGTCAGACCGCTCTTTTGTGAGGGTCCTTGCATAAGGATCATAAAGAGAATAATGGGTAAACAAAGTATACTAAGAAGCTGAAATTTTAATCTTTGTACAGTTCTGATAAACGCTCATGAGGCCAAATCTTTTTGGTCTTGCTGTTGAAAGGTGGTCCATTAAAGCGAGTGCAGTAGATATGGCAATAAAGCCAACAGAGTTTGCTTCTACTGTTGGACGAGTTGTTTGAAGTAATGTGGATGTACAAGGTGAGAAAATCAGTAGAGCCATAGCGAGCAGACCCCATTCTTAACTGCTGCTATGTTTTATTTAAATGCCTGGTGAAATGCTGTACAGTTACCATCAGGGACAAAATGACTACTAAAAAGACTTTAGTTAAATAACCTCAGATGCTGGAGTGGATCCGTTCAGCCCTGTTTAGCAATTTTTAAATTTCATTTTATTTTTTCATCAAAACTTATTGGAGGACATATCCTTCTGTCAGGTGGAGGGCCTAACCATTGGACTTCAGAGTCCTGTTCTTGCTTTCTTTGCCTCTGTGTCATCGTCCTTTCATGGACCTGGTCCCTGGGGAATATAAAAAATCCCACTGGAAGTGAGGTCAAGGGTCCCAGCTAGTGTCCTCACTTTTCTCCAGGTCCCTAAAACCTCTTCAAGTTTTAGGAGAGCCAGCCCCATTTTCAAGGAGCACACTGAAAGTGAATTGAAATCGTGTTTCTCAGTGAGGACACACTCTTGTAAATGGGATTTAGGAGCCATAATCTCTTTTGTGCTTCTGAAAAAGCATCAGGAAAGCTGTTAAGATCCTCCAACGCAACCCTGAGCCATGGCAGCACAGAAACAAGCCCCGAGGCTTTCATCCTGTCCCCTGGTCTGCTGGCTGTACTGAGCTGTTCCGGACAGGTCTGTCACCCTTGGGGCAGGAAGACTGGCAGTGCTTCAAACTACATGGGCCTTGGGTTCAAGGCAAACAGAATTAGCTTTGTTATCTGACCTTTACAGTGAAAGCACAAGGTAGCCATCCCTGGGATAAAAGGTCTTACCCAAAAACTTATCCATTAAATTAGGATAAAAAAAGGTTGTTTTTTCGTTTTTAATTTCAGAAGACTTTTTAATCTCCTCTAAACTTCCCATCTCCTACGGATTAAAAAGCTCAAAGCAGCCTCTTGTCTGTTCCTTCCCTTTTCCTGGAATTCCAGTTCCTCCCTGAGCCCTGTCCTTCTCTCCAAGCAGCACCTAGGTCTCCCTCTTCCCTTTGCGTGGCACCCTCCACCGTTTCTTTCCATCCCTCTGCCCACACGGAGCATATTTTCACATTTTCCACCGCATCAGACAAATCTGTTTACTTTGCTCCACCAGCTCTGTGCTCCAGCACAGCAGCACGTTCCTGGCGGTGCTGATGCTGCATTTGCCGGTGATCTGGATCTCGCATTTATAACCCGTGTTAGACAATTGCTGCTAGAGCCCCTGTAACATTCACATCCCCAACACATTTTGATACGTTACCTTTGATATTCTGATTTAATTCTTTTACATAGATTAGAGACAAGACAAGCTCCTAACCTGACCAAAGCACTCTTCTGTATTGACTGCCAATCTCCAAGTCATTCGGTGAACGCTGTTTTCAAACCGTTATCAGTTCATTAAAGTTTGTTATCATTTATGTAGTGGCTCTGTACCTTGCTGGTAATCTCCAGTGTAGGATCTTATCAAACACTCTTTTGAAAGTCTAGGCGCATTGTATACCATCCATAGTATTTTTCTTGTCTACCTTGGCAGGGATATCTTTGAAGAATTCCAACAAAATATTTGAGCAAGATTTCCTGCTCATAAATCCACATTGGTTGGCTCTACTCAAATTAGGATTTTTTAGTGCGTTTCCTCACTAAATCCTGCAAAAAAGTTTCTATTCTATTTTTTCATAGCTATGAATTGTGTTATGTTAATTTGTTTATATTACAATTTAAAAAAATATTTTATATGTATATATTCCTCTGCAGATGCATGTGTACACAAAAGTGCATATATGTAATGGAGATTATATTGAAGTATATTGGGCTTTAAAGCTGAATATGTTAAAATAGTTAACGTAGTATAAAATGCAAAGGATAGAGTTAGGGACAGATCTTTGGCTGGAGTAAATGAATTTGACTTTGAATACATTTTGCTAACTTAAATGGTGTTAACTTGATTTATGTGAGCTGAGGAGTTAACCCTTATGCACTGCACTTGCTTTACTTCAGTGCCAAGAGATCAAAATGACTGTTGGGATGCTTCTTAACATTTCTGATTTATTACAGATCTCTATCTACATTTCTTATGGATTCCTTTGGCTCAAGAAGTGTATTTTTATTTGCTGCTGCAAAAAGAATTCTTAATGTTCTATTAAATTATACGTATTAGATAATATTTTGTTTCAGATTAGTAATTTCTTATGCTTTATTCTTCCATTATTTGCTATTTTAGGATGTTTACTATCCTTCTCAGCTTTCTGTTCATATCTTTCTAATACAGTGATGAACCTGGCAACTTCTGGTAAATACAGTAAGTGATTAATATTAGATTCATGCTTAGTTTGATTGTAATATTGGAAAGCTAACATTTTACACAGGAAATAGTCCCTCCCCTCGAATTGAAACCAAATGAAAAATTTAAGACTAAAACAAATGGAATTCGTATAGTCTAGTTCTTACTGGACCTGTTTAACCGGTGCTGTAGTTTGGGTGCTATGGTCCTCCATAAACAGGGCTCTCTGCCTCCTGCAGCGTCCAGGTCTCTGCTGCAGTGCGATGACGCTTTGCATGAACTAGTCTGGCGTATAAATCATGGCGAGGAACAAGCAGTGGAGCATTGTGGTTATGGTTCCAAACAGAAGCATTTTTTCATGGAGAAGCAAAATCTTAATTTTTTCCAAGTTTGTTTTTTTTTTTTTAATGAAAACTGGGGTTTATCCTGAAAGAAGATTAGTTTTCATGAAAAGAATTAATCTTTTTTTAATCAATGAGAAAGCAAGTCTGATAGGCAAGCTTTTGACCAACCTGGGAGCACCCTTTTCTCACCTGTGGCAGAAAGATGAGACAGCAACCAGACCTTAGAGAGCTGATCTTTCTGTACAAGCCAAGGGAAGAGCTAGGCAAAACAACATTCATTTAAGCCAGGAAGCTTTCTGGGGACATCACAGGCTCTGTGTGCATTAGTCAGCAGCCTGGGAAGATGCCAAACCCTGCAGGGGTCCCTAACTTCCACCCCACCAGGGTTAGCAGCTTTCTTTCAATGGCAGAGGAGAAGTCTGCAGTGTCGTATGAAGCACAGCATCAGCTGCTGGTGCTTGCTTTCACATGATAAGTTGGTGATGAAAGTGTGCCCAGCCCATGGGAAAAACCAGTTAATTTTAACACCGGTCTGAATGAGACCTAAAACATGGAGACGTTGACTTTATCAGGCTTTGGCGGTGGCTGCCCACTCCTCTTGACAGAGCTGTTCTATCTTGGGGGAGAACAGGATTTTAAGTACCTGCTCCCAGGTATGTTAATTATATTACAGTGATTAAATATATAATATATGGAACTGGAGACCAGTCTTCTGGTCATGGGACTGCACAAGGTCAATTCCATTTATAAACTGTTAAGCCCTTGGTTTGGTATGCCAGGAACAAAAATATCTAAATGAGAAACTATATTTGTAAGTCCTGAAAGATGAGGTCCCATCTTTGAAGTCCAGTCAGAAGAACTTTTTAATCAGAATAACTACAAAACACCTCCCATTAAAGCATATTTGCTTTCCCCTGGTTCACTGCTGTCAGATCACCACTACCACATGTTATTGGCACATTTACCCCCACCACTGGCTGTGTCAATTCTTTTATCGTTAGTAAGATTTCCTCTTTGAATGAATAATAAGAGCATCTTAGGGGTTTTTAAATTGTTCTTTTGACCCGAGTCTGTTTACTTTGTGAATCTCCCAAGCTTTTCTCGATAAGAATGTTTTCTATCGATTTATCCCTTAAATCTATGAGGATCTTTATGATAGTGAAATTTGAATTCCATATCATAAACTCCAAAAGTTACATTGAAATTAAATGTAGTTAAAAGTTAAATTTTATAACTCAAATTAATTTTATAGCAGTATACATGCCTATCTCCAAGCATGGGGCTCAACATAGTTACGGGTTGCTCAGTGGACTAATAGCATTGCCACTACAAACAAACTTTGTTAGCTTCCCCATAGTTATCCTACCAATCAATACCTGAATAATTAAATTCCTCCATTATCAAATTCTAGTCTTCTTTATCAGCTTTTCTTCCACCAGTAATTTTGTTGTCTTAATCTGGTTTCTTCTCTGAAAGTCTATAGCAACCTTGGAGTTTCACTAGATAATCTTTCCTTTCTTCTCTGTTAAGTTCTTTAACCCAAATTATTTAATGCCAAAATCTGAAGTCTTTAAAGAAGATTCCACTGAATAGAAGTTTGATCAAGCTATATTTTGTCTTGTTTTAATACACACTACTAATTTTATCTTGTCTCACCCTTGAGTGAAATCCTATACATGTAAGTATTTGAAATTACCATTCATTTTCTTGATTCATTCTCTTATTGATTTTCTTTCTAACTATTTCCATCCAATGTATCTAATAATTATTAGAGATGAGGCAAGAACAAAATGCCTGCATCCATACCCCCTCTGAGCTTTGTGGCCCACACCCAGCTTTAATTAACATCAATGGGAGCAAGGAAGTTTCCCAGACCAGTGCCTAATTGTGTCCTGTTACATTCTTACCTTTAATTTCTCCTGTTGCGTTTTGACACAGGTTTGGTCAGGGGTGGTTTCTTAAGAAAAGCACTGCACATCATGAAACTTCATGCTCTCCTTAGGCCTGATGGCAAATGACTGGAGCAGAAAGGAAAGGAAGGATTCCAGCTCCCTTTATACTCCTGCAAATGCAGTGAGGCCAAATCACTCCAACTGCTTTCATCTGTTCATTACTCTATAAATGCAACACTTTCCAAAAGAAATTCACTGTTGAATTAAGGGGGAAAGTGGGACACAAAACAAATGGGGGTGATAATGAATTGAAGTGATGATCTGAGGAGCTCATAGTGCTTCATAAGCATTAATTAATTAAACCTTACTAGATCCCAGTGAGGTAGGTATTATGGCCCATACTTCAATCCTGGCTGCGGTGTGCTATTTCTGTATCTCAATATCATTTTGTTAATATGTGTTCTGATGAGCGGACTGAAATGGTGTCTGACTAGTAGAGATGACTGTGCATATATTTAAGCTGTGAATATTTTGCATTATGAGCCTTCATATGGAAGCAACCTCTTTTTTTTTAAATACAGCCTTGTTCCTGAATAAAAAGTGCATGATAAATGAGTTACACAGAGAGCATTGAAGGGCTACTGCTGATGTATAGTTATGTACAATATGTAACTCGTTCTGTTACTGAATTAGGATGAACAGATATTTTCTTTCTGTTACTTAAAACCTGAGTGCACTTCAATGAGTATGAAATGTTCTTTCTTTTGTAATATAATTTACCTAATTGCTGTAAGAATTTAACCTATGATTTTAGCTGTAATTATTAGAGGTGTGAAGAGCACATGAATCTCTTATTAATACATTATAAAAGTTATTCTGAGGTCTCATTGCAAGAAACATGTTTTGGTTTTAGTACTGATGTAGAGCTTTGACTCCTAATGAGTGCTTTCCCCCTTTTTTCCATCCTGCTCTAAACAAGATGTTGTTTATTACTTGAAACGTTATATGTAAGCCCCAAGAATATGTTACATGTGACTGGAGCTTTGGCAGACTTTGAGAAACTGAAGTTTCCAGAAATTTTGCTATGTTTAAAAACCAGAGCCATGTTTTAAGGAAAGATTTCTACTTCCAAATGTGTGGTTGCCTGAACCTTTTACATTTTCAAGTCAGATTCCTCTGCCAAATAACACACTGTACCTTAACTATAATAAAAAAGCAGAGACTCTGTGTTTATAAAAACATTGCAGGAGCAACTGTGATCATATTTCTTGAATTTATTCTATTCATGTGCTCAAATATGCATTTTTATAGTAAGCTCTCTATTGCACCGGTCACTTACAGGAGTAGAAAATGACATGTAGAGGCAGAAGGCTGGCATAATGCAACAAACCAAACTGGTAAAGTACAGGAATTTAGAGCCAGACCGAAATATGAGGTCAAGGAAGTTGCTCTTATAATAATAGTGGTTATCTGTTTAATGTGTGATCTGGCAGTGATACGATGCTGACCATAAGCAATTATGCATGTTTCTAAACTGGTGGTATATAAGCCCTAAGTAACTATACACAAGATAGATGGGCTGTGAGAAATGGGCACTCACTCTATTCTTGTGGTTCTTCTTGCTTAATGTCAATTAAAATTACAGCTTAGTAATAGACAGAAATTCTGCTACTGTAAAATAATGTCTATATTCACTCTATCAGTTGCCATATACTTAAAAACCTATATTGAAACCAGTTTTATGAAGCAAGCTCCTGTCTGAGCTGATAAATACTGCATAATATTCTTCTTAACGGACATGTGGTTAGGCATGCTTTTTCTAACTCTCTGGTTATTATTTGAAACAGCATTCTTTACAATCAAGTTCTAACGTCTGGGTCTGTGAATGATGCTCTCGTTCTGTATTTTGTCGTGCCTGAGCCTGGAAGCGAGCAATGTCTTCAATGTACGTTTACCTGCCTGGCGTTGACCTAGCAGGAGTTAAAAGCAGGAAGGTCTTTGTGATACCAAGCAGCCTGAGCACGGATTAGGACCTGGGAGCCGCTATGCTGTGGCCCTGGCTCTGGAACCAATTTTTTATGACTTTGGTGAATTCACTGGACAGCATATCTTCTCATTAGTTTTTAATAGACGTGGATCCTACTGTTAAAACAGCTTCCATGTCCTCCTCCGTAAAATGGGATTGCGATGTTTTCCTGCGCTTAGGAGGATGTGGCTAGAGTGGAAGCTGTGTGGTTGAGCTAACTGCGATAGAAACTGTGCTAATGAGCTATGAAGACACCCAAGAAAGCCTCTTCTCCCCAAGAGCAAGCAGTTGCATACTTCACTGTAAGTCCTGTGATCACTGCTGTCACTATTCAATGGCTTTAATCTCTGCCTTTGCACAGAAGGAGCTGTGGTCACCAACCCTCCCTCCTTGCCCCTAAGCACCATCTAGAAGTAGTCACTTAAAAAGCAGCATATGACTTTCTTAAAGCAAGTCCCAGCTGAGGCTTAAGCAGAAGGCTTCCGAAGGACTTTTGAAGGCACTTCACATGGCTTTGGCCATCGCAGAGGTAATGACTTGATGTATATTCTTAGAAACTCAGCACTGATACCTGCAAGGCATCCCAGAGAGAAATAGTATGTCTTTGTTGCCTGAAAGACCGAGTTGAACAAGGATTTAATGACCAGAGCACATCAGTTAATCGCTGGTAATTTAGAAGCCACATCAGTAATCTTTCAGTCGTCCTGAAGTGGTTATGTGGCCACGGACTTTCACATCACATCAGTGCACGCGCTTCGGCTGTCACTTCTAGACTTCCCAAATGTAACCTTTCATCCTTTTACTTTTGAGAAGCATAAAAATAAGGGCTGCAAAAATCCACGATTGTGGTGAAGAACTAAATAAGGAAACATAACTGCTTACTGAAAAGCCACCCCCTCCGAGAGAAATGTCAGCCACACAATGAGCACTATTATTCCGCTCCTCTACAAGGAGATTGGGGGTTTATGCTAAAGTCTGTAGGAAAGGGCACCAGCATCCTATCAATAAACCATGCTTCTGATGGGCATTCAGTGCTCCCTTTTTGGGGTAACATTTCCAGAGGAGCCCTAGTGCTCCTAGGCAGCCCCATGACTTGCTGCTCTGCGTGGGAGGCAGATGGAAGAGCCACTTTCTTGCCTACTGCTCCAGTGCACAAGCAATATTATGGCACTTTTCCCCTTGTTACAGACATGTGAGGCAATCATTCAATCGCCCGTAATAAATTGCAGCTCTGAAGGATCATGAAATGGTCATGTGCAACAAATGGCTTAGTCCATCTGATGTTCTCTAGTGCTGTGGGTTCCTTGCGTTGAAAGAAAGAACATATTCTCTGATAGGGCAGGGTTTTTTTCAACTTTTTCCATAACGTGTGTCTTATTTTAAGGGAAAATTGTCTCATTGAGCTTGTCTCCTCCCATTTACGGTCATGTGGACCGTCTACTACTTTCTGGTAATGAAATCTGTACTTTGCAAACACTATAGCAATTATCCCCATGGAAAAGTTCTGATAGGAAAAGAATATTATTTTAACCTTCTTTATTATAATTGAGCAGCTGGAAACAAGGAAAATGTCCAGGACTACTGTGGTACTCACCTCTCTGCAGACTATCAGCAATAATTCCACAGACAAAGCTGGGAACCAACAGTTTCATGTAGTAAGTATTTAGATGCATTTTTAAGTAAAGTGAGAAAAGAGTGCAGGCTGTGTTAGCTGATGTCCTGCTATTTGGAAATCTTTCTGTTGTTTAAATAAGCACAGTTTAAAAAAAAAAAAAGTTTATTACATTCCAGGTGACCTTGCAGTTTTTTCTTGGCATGTGGCACTCTTGTGGGTGACCGAGGAGGTGAAAATATCTTTATATACCAAGTTAATTCTGGTGAGCTAAATAGGCACAGAGCAATTTGCTAATGTGGGCAAGGTTTCATTTGGAAGGTGTCCTAGTGTCTTGGAATAATCTTCCTAGAAAATAACGGGATTTGCCTTGTATAGTGGAATATCAAGGAAAATATTTTATATATTTGAACTGGAGTCACCTCAGAATTTAGCTGTCTGGGGAAGATATTGATCTTTATATAGAGCTGCAAAATATTTGTAAATTTGCTGGTGGGGAAAGTGTGCTTCACTAAGCTGGAAAATTTTCTTTAGAATATGCCTTTTTCAGTGAAATTTTTGGTCAGAAAGAGTTAAAATATTTCCCTTTGATAATATGGCAATAAAACAGCTTGACAAGACAAATGTTTCACTTCAATTTTATAATTTTGGTTTTGTATTTATTTTAAATGATATATTAGATTAACCTTCTATATTATTTCAACATCATTCAAGTGAGTGCTTTTGATGTTTCCCAATCAACATTTTTTGGAATATCTTTCCCATGAGAAATTTTGACTTTTTGTTCCTATTCATTATCGAAAACACTCTTCTTCTCACCAGTCTTTGTACCTAATGTATTATCTACTTTCAGTCTCTCTAACCCAGTAACGCTCATCTGCGTGTGCAAGCTGGCGGCAGGGGCTCCGAGCACGGCCGGGTGCAAGGCAGTGGGTGCAGGCAGGAGCAGGCAGCAGCGAGAGGGTGCAGAGGCAGCTCTGTAGGAAGCCTTGTTGTATCTGTGCTGTCTTCCCTATGAGCTCCAACTCTTCTCTATGTAAAAATAGGATTACTGTTTGCATCTTAAACATTTTGGTCTTCTTTGGGGAGCGTGAGGTAGGTGATGGTTTGGGAACATCTACCTCAAAGCCTTGCCTTGGGCTCCTGTTCACAAATCACTGGTTTTCTGCTGGTCTATGGATCTGACTTGGCTCATCTTGTATACAGAGACCCAGAATTTGTGTGAGGGAAGTGGGATGCGTAGGAGGGGGGCAGCAGGTTGTTAGACACATCCACCTGCCTCATCTAACTATTCCTCCAGTGTTACGTGAGCCAACGGATAAGGTGCATCGTCTTTAAGAAATGTCAAGTGGCAGTTTCTTAAAAATAGCTGTAAGAAGTAAATGAGTTTCTTATGAAGGAGCAAATTGGTTTTCACCTCCTAATTCCCATTATTTTTGGACTTCAGGCATTCAAGCTATCTCTTGTGGAAAGTATCTTTTGCAGGAGTGGGAGAGACAGAGCTCCAGGAAAAAGGATGGCAGCAAGATCATCGGAGAGGCCAAAAGGATCCAGTTGCCTAATCCTGCAGAGCCTGGTTATCCATTTGGAGATCCTTTCGAGTTACTCTAGAGCTTGGCTCATCCCCAGTTTGCCTCCCTGGTATCCTGCAGGCTTTCTCCCACTTCAGCAGCACATCTTCTGCAGGAGCCGTGCTATTCCTCCCCTGCAGCCCGTGTGGCAGAAGCTGTTTGCAAGCCTCTGTGGGAGTTACTGCTACGTTAGTGGATACGTACAAGTTTTGAAGTAAAAATACGACTCAGAATAGCTCCGCCTTACTCCTATTCCCTAGAAACACGACTTCAACGAGGTTTACTTTGAGTGTCTGCGAGGCGCTGAGGGTATGAAAGCGTATTGCAGAGTGAGCAAGCTCATATCATCAAACACAGCAAGCTAGTACAAAAATTTGTTTAAGCGATGTAGTGCAGTGCTGATCTAAAGTGGTCTGGAATACAATAAAAGGTGAATCTTCTTTCAGAATTACAGCAAATAATTTTTTTTCCCCTGGGCAGGCTTTGAGGACTGCTGTATTTATTCTTGTATTTCTTCCCAGTCATTTTGGATGTGACTGAAACTGGCTGTTCTTAGAGTTGGACTCCAACTGAATGAGAGGGTTTTGCTCCAGCCTCTGCCTGACCTTGGGTTATAGGCACTTCAGAAAGCAAAAGCAGAGCTGCACAAATAATCCACTTCACGTCTAAGTCATACCGGCCCCATGAATACAACTTGGGACGGGTTTCCATCAGGGTAGGCTGGTTTGCAGCCCAGCTCATCCTGGAAGAGAGTGTGGGACTGCTTTGGGAAAAAACCAAATTTGCTTAAAAAATAATCGCTGTTATATTCCTTCCCAGAGTGGAGGGGAAAGTTGATGGGGGAAGGCATGCAGGAGGCAGCAGCAATGCATTATGCATTTATTTTTAAGTAGTAATATATCCCAGTCGTTTTAAACCATATTTATTCTCTGGGATGTTTATGTGTTCATGCTGAACATGGGATAACAGAGTATATAAGGATATATAATATTAGTGAAGAAGAAAATGACTGCTGTAGTACTTTCTCCTCTCAGTTCCTTCTCCACTAATGCCCTTACACCTTTCTTTTTCAGGCTTTTTGTAGCATCCTAAACAGAAGGATATTGAAGGGAGCTGATTCTGCTTTGATCCTTATGCTTGTTGTCAAAGCGCTTGGGATTGAAGAGACTGTTGGCTACAATTGACTGTGACAATTAGGAGATGATCAGAGCCCTAGAGTGGAGCACTTAAAGGGTAATTTACATGTCAGTTTGTCGAATAAAAAAAAGATATTCAGCTAAGATTTTTTTTTCCCCTTAGAGCCTTGTAAACTGCAATTTGTTCTCTAGCAAGAAAAACCTGGCAGAGGAGTTAGGATAGCCATTTCCATTTGAAAAGAGGCAATCATAAGGCCACTGCTGAGCCTATTGTCCACTAAAAATGCTGATTTGCAGTCAGGGAGTGAAAGAGTGGAGCCATCACTAAATAGAACCTCGTGCAAGGTAACTCCCCCTTGGTGGCTTTCTAATGTTGGCTGAAGGTTTTATATACCTTAAATCCTGCATTTACTATCATTATAACATTGTTACTGATCATGAATGTCCTTTATCATAACAAAAAAATGAAGGTATTGAGGGGGAGGTGGGTGGAACAGGAGCTACCAGGCAGTTGATAGGCTCACGCCAGCTATCTATTGTATCACATCTTTCTTATTCTCTTGCCTTTTGTATGCCATCACAATTTTCTTCTTGTCACCCTTTGCACTTTGCCATTCAGGCACCTTCCATAACCGTTTTCTCATAGGTTTTCCATACCTATTTACACTTCATTTTAGACACACTCCCAGTAGATTTTTAGCATTTTCCACGTTTAACCTGCTGGGAAAGGAAAAGAGAGAGGGAGGTGACAGTAGCTGTTCAGTTCAAAGTTTGCCTTTCCGTAACCGTGGTGTGATTAGGCCGTAATAAAGACTGTATACGTACAGGTCAGAGAGGACTCAAGTTAAGACAGCTGATTATTAAACAAACTTGTTTGTGATAAGTCCTTTTTTTTATGTGATAGCTCTGATGAACCTAGAATTGCTTTGACTGTAGAGTTATATGAACTTATAAAAATATCCAAACCCAACACCTCTCATTATTCTGGTTGGTGTGAGCTGTAGCATATGTGATATTCATAACAGCTTAAGGAAGGGATGTTAGTGGATACATATGAGGCTCCAGTGTTTGTATATACAAATAAGCGTATTCATTTTGAGGTGGCATCACAGGTTTTTCTTCCCGAGATGGCATTGGCTCCACTTTACTCTCATCTCCCAGAAAGAAGAAATGGTCATGTATTCCAGTTTGGGAACCAGAATTAAAGACTTTGCTTTGTCACGATTACAACTAAGTAGCCTTTTCTGCCCAGACATGCATTGCCATAAAAACCCAGGGGCTATGTTTCTGGGGAAGTTTTGTGGCTTTCAGTAAAAGCCAAGCGTGTACACAATGGGTCTGATTCTGATCCCAGTGGCAGACCCTGGTCAAACACCATTGACTTGAACAGATTTGGGATTTCTGTCGGTGCCAGTAGGATAAGGATCAGGCCCTGTGTGTCCGTAGAGTCACCAGAATGCCCTTTCCTTAGTTATACGCCTTATGTCCTTAGGCTTTTGGTACGTTGAACACCAGACAATGAGGTTTCTACTTCTAGGCTGGTACTAGAAACATGTTTTAACCTGGCTTCTGTACATGGTGAAGAAATACTTCAAAGTAGTTCTAAACTGTGCAGCATTCCCCCTCGTTGTAAGGTTTAATTCAAACAAAATCTTTTAATACGTAGGTTGTCTTCACTAGGAGAACTGTTATGTTATGTTGTCATTTTCTCCAGGGTGCTATAAATGTGAGGTGGTGGCTTTTGCCCTCTCGCTGTTGTACTAAATGTTTTGAACATCCCAATGTTTGTATGTGTTTGTCTCTGTATCCGATTTAAAGAACAAACAGGAATAAATAAAATAAGATACTAAGAGTAAACAGTATAATGACAGGGTGAGTCTGGAATGATTTTGGCTTCATATATGTCTGCAGAACTGAGGCAGTGGTAAATCTGTATTAAAAAAAAAAAAAACAGGCATAGCAGGAGGTCCTCGTCTCCCAGGTAATGGCTAAATGACGAGCAGATGAGCCATCGTCATATTGATTTAAGCATTTTGTTCCAGCCAGTCACGATTAACTTTGATTTGTTTTTACTTTCCTCTTACAGGTTTGCATTTAAAGGACTCTCAGAGCACTAATTGTATAAAATTCTAGTAACTGCACATTCTCTTGCTGGAAAGGTAATGAATGATTTTGGGTTTCCCTATACTTCAGAATTAACTTAATTTTTTAAACTGAGCAGGAAGAAGAAAGTTTTACTCAATGGCAATGCATTTTTGAAAGGTCTTCATTTTTGGGGTGTAGGGTAAAAAAAAAAAGTCTTCCCTAAGACTTTTGGAATGTAAAGTTGATTAGAATTTAACTGAGATGTGTTTTCTAATAAAATATTAAATCTACTGTTCCCATTACTAAATATAGTTTTTAAATAAATTAATGTGTGTATTGATCACAATGCTAGAAAGCATATTACAAAGTCCCCAGAACTGCCTTTCTTGCTCAAAAATTCATAAAGAGCAAAAGTCTACATATTCACAGTAAAAATATACTTCCTTATGCAACCCTGGGTTATACAGATTTAGATCTAATTTAGGTTTTAAGTTCATGAGAATAAATCATACCAGTGTAACTGCTTTTTATATGTGAGAAATTATATTCACGGTAAGGCATTGTACAACTTGACTTCTATAGGTTTGAAATAGTTAAAGATCATGACATATTATGTGTAGTGAAATACTATGACCCCATTCAGTACCTATCTTCTCATTCAGTCTGAAATATATCCCTTTATTGCTTTGTGAATTAATAATATGATGTTGGACAACTACAGATGACTTCTTGTTAATTAGAATTAGAATTTCAGATGCGTGCTATGATGCATCAGAACTTTCTCTATTTTTCTGCTAATAGGACACACTGAGTGAATAGTAAAATGTTTTTCAAGAGCAGGAAGGGAAAATGATCTCCTGATCTAAATAAGATGTTGCCTTGAGGAAAGGCACCTAACTTCTTAATGCCTGGCTTTCAGTGAAATCTTTCAAAATTGTGGCACTTCTCAAAATTGGATGTTTGAGCAAGTGTTGAACTAGAGCCCCATGATGTGAAAAAGTCATCTGGTCTCTGTGGTGACAGAGAACATACCGAGCATAGCTTATAGTTACATAAATTTGTAGTCTTTACTAATTGGTCTTCTCACTTAATGAGACCAGATCTTCATGATAAAAAAATAAATATAGGTCCAGCATTAACTATGGGGCAGCTGAAGCTCCACAAAATATGTTTTTGATAAATATCAGAGAGGGTAAGAGTACCCTTTGAATGCATTTCTGATGGTAAGATGGCTCTAGAGGACCATGCTGCTCTGGGTGTCTCACCTGAAGTGAATTTGAAGATTTACCAGATGTTCCTCTGCATCTCCTGGCTCACCTATAGTCTTGAAAAATCTTTCCCTAGGCATAATATTGGTGGTGTATTTCAGGTTCCACTGTACCCCAAATAATTTTAAAACTAAAACTGAGAACTGAACCTTTGCTGACCTCATCTCCTTTTTATTTCAAGCTGGGCCTTACTGCAGAGTTTGGATTAAAGGCATGCTCACATAAGAATCTATTCCAATGAAGTTTTCAAAAACAGGAGGAAAAAAAAAGAACGCCGTGGTGTAGGTTGTTTTTCAAGATTCCGTCCCAAAATGCAGAGCTAGGGCCAAATTTCCTGCCAATGTAAATGGAGTTTGTTCTGTTGATGCAAACAGAGCTGAGCTCATTTCTGCCCACTGAAGATGTAGGACCCAAGTTTTGCTTTTTGCAGGCAAATCCCAGCTGAAGCTGAATTGTGAACCTTGTAAAATTTTGCTCTCTTGTATGAGAGTGCCTTCACAGTATATTCCCTAAGTTGGCTATAATATCAAATAGACTCCTAACCTTGAAGGCCTGCACCATGGTCATGCACGTCCTAGCCCGGCAGAGTCCTTGGAGGCTCCGCACAGGTAGGGACAGACCTTACCACTAAGTTCATTACGATTCAGTAAGCGATGCTGGTGAAACCAGGTCGTTCCCGTGCCTGTCGAGGGACTGCCTGGCGTGTTAGCGTACATCGACTGGAGTCAGCCCTGGCAGGAGTGGTCCATTTGGACGTACCCGAGCAAAGTCCCCTTTCCTCTGTGATAACTGTGATGACTGGAGTGGAGCTGCTAATTAGCTGCAGTGACGGTGACAGCAAAGTCAGGCCGAAAGGGGAAGAATCATTTGTATTTGCCTTCAGAATGCGGAGGCTCCAATCAAAAAGGTGTAAGAAATATTGGGCAAAATAGAGATCTGCACATACATATTAATTCATTATTTATATCGTTCAGGTTTTAACAGTTAGCAATGCTGAGGACATGAATATTAAACTGCAGTGTTGAAGTGGCTCTTAGGTGAAGGACAATAAAGAGACAAAACATTTAATTCTGGCAAAGTGGTAAGGCATCGGCGTTGTGCTCAGTGCCGCCAAGATACGCAGTCAAGAGAGTTTAATAAATACCTCCTCAGCCCAGAGCATGAGGGTTTGCCTGTCTCTCATCCATATGGTCTGCGTTCTCTAGCGTACAAAGTACAGAACAGGAGGTGGACCAAAGAAAGATGAGTCGACAGCTACTGAGGAGGGAGGTATCTGGTTCAAAAGCTGCGCGGGTGAAGGCGGTAGTGTCATTCTACATGTTATTCCGTTACCACAATCTGGATGTTGTCCTATCACAACTGAGGATTGCAAAGTTCTGAAAGTACACGTGATGAGGTAGCATTGGTATCCACCACCTCAAGCCTCACTCCACGGTGTTGATGCTGGCTCTGTGACTGGAAGAGTAACCTGGGCTACCTTCCACGCAGGGTCTCACTTAGGTGACATTAGTGGCACTGCGCTGATTTCTATCAGTTGGAAATCATGATAATTTTGTAGCAACTGGACTCTCTGCTCCTTTCCTGAGTAAAAGAAAAGACGGTAAATGAAAGCACAACTATTTTTACTGTTGGCTATCAAAAGGAAATGACACTTTGCATTCTTATCTGAGAAATAAATGGAAATGCCTTACCCTCTACTAGAAAGGAAAATCACAGAAACAATTCAGAATTCCAGTTTGCTTTCCTAAATACGGTTACTATGATTTTATGAGCCTGGTGGTATTTCTTATAACCTTTATTTAGGAGCGTACATACCCGGATGTTTAACATGTTCTTCCTTTTACTGTTGGATGTGCAAACACTGGACTAAATAACATGGCAGAGGGTTTTGAAGCTAATTATGGAGGAAGCCACGACCCAATATACCTCTCACCGAGCTTAAACTGTCAATGCCCCGTAATGCAAGGAAGCATCACTGGCTGGTGTTTACTTTGCCTTTATGCTAAATCCTTAGCTAAAGGAGGATATTTTCAGAAGAGAGAATTTTGAATAACAGGGCTGAGGAAATGTGATAGCTATATTGTACCTATGATCACAGATTGTTGTTCAAGGTAAGCTAAGGTGTAACTGCCAGTAAAGCAGATGATTTCTGAGGATCTATTTTCCTTGGGCTGGTTTGGCATGAGAGAGGCACTTAGAACAGAGACAGTCCTGTAACGCACTCACAGGGCCTATAGTAAACATGGTCTTAATCATGACTACAGAAATAATTTCCCTTGACCAGCACTTTGGCTGTCTTATATATACAATTAACAGATTGGAGCGTGCACTTGGAAACAAAGCAGAAGACAGAGTTTAAAAAAAAAAAAAGTCCTTACTGAGCCGTAGTCCCTAGTTATGTATGCGGTTGTAACTCCATTTAAGCAAGTGGCATTGCTCTGGATGGAGCAGGGACCTGCACCCGAGCTCCAAGCTCTTTGGTGTCATTTCAGGGCATCAGATGGGACAGCGTGGTGCAAAGTGGCCCCAATGTAAATGGGGATGGGATCTTTCTCTAGCAACACGCAAAGAGAAAATTGTTAAAAGGTAACGGTTTGAGCATCTTATCTTACTAAATACACGCACAAATATCTCATGAAGTCTGTAGCTTGCCTTCGTTTAGATAATTCCACTTTCATTCGATCCATAATGCCAGCCAGGCTCTAGAATCACCAAGACAAAACCATGGGCTTCTGGATGGACACGGGCCAGAAACAGGTCCAAGAGACTCCCAGATTCGCGTACTGTCAGTAACAATCCCGCTGCCGGGTGTCTGTGTGGCCCTCGGTTGGACAGATGCTGACCCCAGGTACAGTCGTGGAAGCTGGATGCTAACCCCACGCTGCTGTAAAACCCAAGCGTGAGAGAAGAGAACTGAAGTCTCGAGTTTGCGGCGCTTTAAATAAGGCTGAGGCTGATGAGAAAATTAGCTTTGACATTCTGAATTCATGCTGAAAAGTGTAAGGGAAAATGGGATGATTATTATTAATAATCAGTAGCAGAAGTCAAATGTCTGAAGGACTATTTGAACTATAACTATACCCTCTTAAAAGTTTGAAATGAACTCTTCATAAAAGTTTAAAACTTGGGATATTAGTTCATGTGCATTTCTTTAATGACTTGATTAGCAGAAAGTGTAGAACAGATGTTTTTCCCCTTTCTTCACAGATAGCTAACTTTTGCCTCTTCCTTTAAAATGTAAAATATGCATCACAGTTTGGAAACCATTCACAAAAGATTACTTCATACTGTGAACTGGAGCTGCCTTCCAGAGGGATACATTATAGTCTGGTCAGATGCAATTGCCTGCAACTACTATTGCCTTTTTAAAAAAGTTTTGCCATCTCGATAAACTTTCATTAACAACTCAGCCTAGCTTGGGATACATTATTTATAAGCCAGGAATTTCTCCTTTAAGGATGTATAGAGCCAGATACTGAAATAATGTCAAAATCGCAATTTTTCCATTGGAGATGATGAAAGTGCATTTGCTTACATTTATTCCCTATTCCATTCCAGTGATTTTCTAACTATAATTTTAATTCTTCTGTAAAGAAAATATTTTGACAACAAAGACAGACATTAATGATGATTGAAACTTGCTTTTTATCTCCTTTTCCTCTCGCACTGTTGTTTTTTAAACCACCGTGTCTTTTTCTTTTTTTCAATATTTGTGAAAAAGTCCCTTTCTCAAGTGAGCGATGAGCAAAATAAGCCCATCGGCAGGGAAACGGTGCAGCCCCCTCCCAGGTGGGAATAGGCACTCACTTGTATTCTCTTCCTTTGCCACCATTTTGTTACAGCCCTGAAAAGCAGCAAATGGTGGTTATTGTTTCTTTGCAGGGTATGGTTTTGTACTGGATCCATGTGCAAAGTGTAAACATGTCATCAGTCCTCATTTGCTATATCCAAAAACATTCCCCATGTCCATATTTGATTTTCAAGTGCATCTGTGCACTGATTGAAACCCTCCCAACATGCTGCTACACAAATGCAAACCCACACATTGCTGATTTTGAATCAAATGCTCTTATGCTTCCACACTTCCATTTCAAAGTTTGCCTCAGAGTTGCAGTATGTGCCCTTTTAACACATTTTTTCCCCTCTCACAAAGAGATCCCTGTGTTCATCGCAGGAGCCCGGTGCAGTCTTTTCCATTTTGTTCTTATTTATTCCTTGGAGCCTGCCTTTATTTTCACAGCTTATTTATCCTTTGTTTACAGCCCACATGTGCTTTTAAGCAACAAAACCAATATTTAAACAAAGGAAGTAAAATGCTGAGTTATAATATAGGAATTTGCTATAGATAGAAAGTTGGATTACAAATAGCAATGCATTTTGCTATTAATGTAGTACTTCAAAAAGGAGAGAGAAAAAGCTTATTGAGTTGCAAATTTTCCGAAAAAGATGAATCTCTTATAAAGTATGATGGAACATTTTCCTTTTAACACCCATCAAACTCCTAGTCCAAAAAAAAAAAAAGGGGGGGGGGGAAGCCAAAATGTGAGTGCAAACTTGTAATTTTAAAGCAAATTGTGTTGCACCTAATTATTTTTTTCCATCCCTCCCGACGTACGAGAGTTACCTTAACTGCAAAGCTCTGTAGTACCCTTTGCCTGTCATTTTTAATCAGGTTGTTTTAGGTAATTTTTGTTATGCCCCTCATTACTGAATTGTTTATCAATAGGTGCACCAAGTGTCACTAGCTTTTCTCATCAAGCCAGGTCTGACAAAGAGCTGCAGTGCATGGGAAAGAGGCAGCTAGGTGAAACTAATGCCATAGATGTTTGATTCATTAGGAGCTTATTGTTAACGGGGATGTCTGATTGTAAAGGCTCAGTCAAGCAAAAGAGTGCAGAGTAATCAGTCGGATTTATAGTTTGCAGGGCTCAAAAAAAAAAAAAAAGGGAAAAAAAAATCAACATAAACCTTTGGATATAGCAGAAACAGAAAAATCCCCTTTGGGCAGCCCTAACCTGAGACCAGCCAAATAAGGTCATGCTACATGAAGGTTGCCTGTTAGGTGATGGAAGATATAGGAGGATTAGAGCCATATGGCATGGCCTATCATACCTTCTGACTTAAGATAACAAAGCCAAGCTTTGTGCTTAGCTGTTTTTGACTGACATCATCAATTTTATTTTATGTTGGTCACCTCCGGTAACAGGAAAAAATGGCCTAGGGTTGATAACACATGCCTGTTTTTTTAGTATTAAGACGCCTTACAGCCAGTTTTGCGCTGTAAAAAATTTCAAAGAATTAGTAGCTTGTTCTTCTATCAACCATCCTCCAGCAACTGTCAGCTCCCCCCTCCCTTGTTTTCGGTTTGTACCTTGCAAATGAGAGACAGCCTTATTCAGAACCAGATGTAAGGCTCCTAGAGAATGAGCATAAGCTGTTGTACTTTAAGCCTAATGGGAAGTTTTATATGCAAGGGCCTTGAACTGATTAGTATAATTCCCTCTTTAATACAGCTGTCCCTCCAGATTAAGGTAAACCAAATGTTGCAATCAGAGATTAGTGTACCTTGCCAGTTATTAACATCCCCGGTTGCTCGGCGAGCACGTCAGACACTAATGCTGTGTATTTATTTGCCACTTCCACGCTGTAACTCGAACTTCTGCACCTGTCAAAGCATTCCAGGGAAGAGAGGGGTATTATTGGGAAGCAAAAGTTTTATACCTGTTACACCTGTTTGGTTTTGTCACCGCCTGAGATTTTCTTTTTTTCTTGCCAAGATTGCCAGGTGGTTTAATCCGTTCCTCTGCCCGTTTTATGAAGAAAGACTTTGTCTGCTAAACTGCATTTGTTGCTCTCATCTGCTTTCCCTTATCGAATATGTGCTACTCACCTAAACTGCCTTTTTTTTTTTTTTTTTTCCTCGTTTGGTTTTGTTTTATTTTTGTCTCTTTTTTTTGCCTCCCCCTGCTTTTGCAAGGGCTCTCCGGCCGCTCTTTGTGTGCCGAGGATGCGGCTCCGGGCGAGGAGAGGCAGCACCCGCTCCCGCTGTGCTCGCATCGGCGAGCGGTGCCTCTCGCCCAAGGTGGGTCACGCAGTTGTCTTCTTGCATTTGGCAGGATATCCTGTCCACCAGCCACACAGATGTCAAGGGGGACAATGTCCGGGTTATCGAGGGAAGATCTTTGCCTCCCCCCCACCTGATCAGATTTTCCTAGATAAATATATACCGTAAACAGACTTAAAAAGCTTAGGGGGGTTGAGAGTGTCTTGTGTGGCTTGTAGGAAATCGATAAAGTTAGGCCATGCTAAATAACTGCTCCTCAAATACATTTAATTGCTTTAGAGGACTGTTAATTTACCTGTGACCGTGAGAGTCCTGCAGAAAAAAAGGGATACACAACATACAGAGGAAGATGCTGCTAAGCGGCATTTCTTTCTTTTACGCTGACAATTATTTAAGCATAAAGTTTTAAAATTGGTAGCAGAAGGGAAGCACTTGCCTTTTCTAGCCCAAAATTGAAACAAAAAACCCCAACAAAATGCCCCAGCCCCTGCTTTTAAACAACCTCCCCCCAAACCCACTTAAGCACCGTGCTGTTACCAGAGCGAAGGCAGGGCTGAAGGAATATCAGCTGTAGTTTCGGGAATATTGTTGCTTCCTAGCAAAGACCCCGCTAAGACTTTTTTTTAATTGAATAGATTCCTTATTAAATAGATAATTGAATAAAGTCAAAAAGGGCCATTTTAGCCGAGTTCCCCTAATAACAAAGTTTACTGCCGGCTGCACACTGCCTGCACGTTATGGCTTAATTGCAGATTTTTTGAAAAGACAAAATATGTTCATATCTGAGGAATTATGTCTTGCAGCCTACTAAATATGCTAATGCAATACTAAGCAGGGATAAAGTTCTTGCCATACCACCCAACAGTTGCGTGGGACACGCTGCCAAGTTATTGTTAATTGTAAAGCGCAAGCAGGCTTTGCAATCCATCTTAATTGTCATACTTACTCCAGGTTTGGCGATAAGGCTAGATGGGCTGTTTTAAAGTGACAATGTTGACAAGGGGAAAGGGTGTGGGCCTGGGCTTGCGGTTCTGGAGGGGTTATGCGCTCTGACCTGCCGTAGGTTGATATGGACAGTCTGCAAGGGGATTTGAGTTGTCATGGGGTCCCCAGGCAGTTGAATAGAGTGACTGTCTGTCCTGCTTTTTCCTGTTAGGATCCTGACACGTGGAGCATTGATGAACTCAGCATAACGTTGAATAGGAGCTTTTTGGCAGCTGAGACACAAGGGCTAAGCTGCAGGTCAGAGATAACACTAGTGCAGATCTCCTCATGCACACAGTTAGTAGCATGCTTTCTTCCCTCCTGAGTGCAGGAAATAGCTCATGTTAAATACGTTCACTTTTCAGTTTTCCTTTCTTCTAAAACGCAGCTTGACAGATTGGGCTTTTCAGCCTCCCCCCCCCATTATTATTTTTTTTTTCCACCACCTCTGCTTTCTACCTCAGAAATACTCTTCAGGAAGCAGGAGTTAATCTTGGTGAGGAAACGATAAGGTGATACTTGATTTTTCAGGGGAAAGCAGAAGGATATGACTGCCCGGTAACTGCACAGAAATTTGCAGGGACGCCTTTTTTTAGGGCTTCCCTTTGCTTTTTCCTTTCTCCTCCTTAAAGCGGAGGACGGCAGGTCTGGCTGGAGGTAGGCACGAGGAGTTTAAATAGCATCGGGGCAGGAAGGAAGTGCTGGGAAGGTACATCGATAAAAGCCGCTTCCCCACGCTTCTCTATCAGCTCCCCGGATCAGGTGAATCGGGTCGTTCCTTTCCCAACTTTGATGCATCCTGGCTGGCACAGAAATGTGTCTTTGAAGTCGTTTTATATTTGGCCAAGTTTTTTACGTGGTTCCAAAAGAAAGAGGGCGAGCATTGTCTCCGCTAAATGATGTCAAGCCGGCATCCTGTGTACCGAGACAATGGTGAAGCCTCTATCTGCTCTTGGCATTGCAATTGAGGCTGTTTGAAGTGTTTACGTCAGGGAGGCTTGAACCTGATGGAGATTTGGGGAGGGGGATCTCTCTTTAACAGCCCTTCGCCTGTGTGTACACACACGTGTGCGCTCGTCGGGTGGTAGCGAGCCTGAGATCGCCCAACTCGTGCCACGAAGCGTGAGCTTGATGCCGCGCAGAGCCAGAAATCCTCCCCAGCGTGGGTGGAAATGCGCACGTTTGGGTTGGGCTTCGAGGCTGAGCGGGACCTTTCTGTGGCAAGAGCCTCGCTGGCGATGGGGGGGTCTTCTCCCAGCAAGGTGGTGCTCAGCACAAGCAGAGCAGAGCCAGGATGAGACCCTATTGTGCAGGCCTGTCCGCATTAGCGGATTCCTGTGCCTGTGTTTAGACTTTCAACGACTTAATTGGGCTTCTGCAGCCAACCGTTTGCAGCGAAGGGGCCAAGGCTATTGTTTATTCCTGTGGCTATCACCAAGAGCCACACAGACAGGGAGAAGGACAGACATAAATACCGCCTTTGTTACACTTTAGTTGCTCCTTTTGCTATCCTGAATGATTTCATACTCGCTCTTGAGTGACTCCAGCAGCTTTTCCGATAGACGCAAGTTTTCACTTTCTTGCAGAGGAGGACAGAGGCTAGAAAAAGGATGGCAGAACCCATTTGCATTCCATGGCCTGATGCTTGCAGGGTGTTGCTATTCCCTGTTTTCTTCTTTCTGCCTGAGCGGAGGGGCTGTGGCCGTGGCCAGGGCTGCTCGGAGCTCGGGGAACGCTTCCCAGCTGCCGCGGCAGGGTTACAAGTTTTTCCTTGGAAAGCAGTGCTGGGAGCTCTGTGTATTTTCTTTGCTAAGTTGTGAATTCATTATGAAATTTATATGATGATATCTATGATTCCGCTAATATTTCCACAGCGTAGTTTGGCCTTTTCATTCCAGAGAGGGTTGGACAGGAGTTAAGAAGATCTGGCTTTTGTTTTCAACTCTTCTACAACTTCCTGTATGACCTTGGGCAAGTTGCTTAATCAAGCTGTCTTGAGCTTTCCTCTGTAGTAATGTTACTTGCAAATGTTAGAAGAGTTGCGAATATGCATGGTTGATTTGGTAGGTGATGTTCAGGTACTAATTTGAGACCTTAGGGAAGAAAGAAGCCTTGTAAAATAAGAAAACTCACGTCTCAGTATCTCACCTTGGCTTTAAATGTAGGATTCAAAGAAACGCTGACAGCAGCAAGACCCTGGCTGATCTGAATCGGGTTTAGGTGCATGTGGTGCCAACCTGAGGCAAGGATTTTGCTATCTAAAGATGTGAAATAAATTGTGGAAAGTTATCTAGTGGTCAGAGAGCGCGTGTAGCAAGACCATGTTAGAGATCTGAAGACGAGGACAGAGAGGCACCAGACACGTAGGCGTGACGTGGTAGAATTACGCTGAACGTTGAATTTGCCTGCAGGAATGCACTCTTGGTGGCCCTGCAGGTAGGGGAGAGGAAAGCCTGTGCTCTACATCCCCCAGGAAAGGGGAGCTCGTCCTAAGAGTGCAGCCCGTACAGTTAAATAGCAGGCCCTAATACAGTGACAAGAGCAGATGACCCTCGGTTTGGGGAGGGCGAGCAATTTGCTTAGAAGTGCTGGAATGTGCACACACACAAATTAAAATGCGTGCGTGCCACAGAAAGCTCACACTGCTTTCGTTAAGGCAATGGACATCTAAGTACTTGAAGATGCATGATAGGACCTATTTTTTAAAGTGGCAAAGGTACATGAATAAATACTAGCATATCTAAGAACCTGATTACAGCCCGGTTTATAGGGAGTGGTACTATCTTTATTAAGTCAACAGATATAGTTGGAGGGGGAAAAACAGACGAGCCCTCTACAGGGCTCTTTACTGTAATTAAAATGGGCTGCCTATTTCTAGTTAAATAATATGTAAACTCTTAAGGCCAAATGCTGCAGCTAGTTACTATTAGTGAGAAACTGTAAACTACAAAATCCCAAACCAGGAAGTCCCATGGAGATAAAAAAATATCTAAAGAACACTCAGAAATGTGCCCTATATTATTGATGCTTCAAGCGGTATTAAGTTGTGAAGGGCTGGAATGTAAACAGCGTTACAGATGTCTGATGCCGTAGGTTGAATGAGGGAAGCAGGAAATGCACTCCTGCGCTTGGGATGTTTGGAAAAAACACCTTCTGCCTGTCTTTATCTGAAACGGTTCAAGTTTTGTTTAACCTACAAAGTCATTCGAAGGAGAATACTCCACGCAATCAAAGTTGTTTCTTCTATTTATAGTGGCAAAAATAGGAGCTATGCGAACCGACAGAACATGGTCCCAGTTCACAGAGAGCTAAATTTTAGAAATGACCTAATGAGAGAGGGTAATAGGAAGGGTGGGCTGTGTCACAACAGTAAAAACTACAGCTGTACACACATATGGCTACTTGGTTTAGGCATGTCTGCATCTCAGAGAGACAATTATTTGATGTATCTTTATAATGTAAAACTAATGATTATTTTCCTCCCTTGGCGTGGAGTGTGAAGGATCAGGTTTTTTTCCTAGAAGAGGGTGGGAGAACAGTCTCAGTTGGCTATAAACCCTCTGGTAATCCTGATACTTCTATTTCTCAACCTTTAAAGCCTACAGCCTTATCTTATCACCCTATGGTTGTTGTTACCCCTGCCAAACTCTGCCGATGGGCTGCTAACATTATTACGTTTGCTCCTGATTTGCATAGGTGAAGCATAGAGCAGAAACTGCCTGTTATACTTTCTGGTGCAAGCTCTACTCCTCTGAAAAATCTACCCCAAACAGAGCAACCTGTTGCTTTGAAGGACTGATTTTTTTAATTGCAGTGGCATAAATGAGCTCAGAACCCACCTTTGCAGGTCCAATGGGAGGAGAAGTGACTTGTGGTGTTGCAGGAGGTGACCTGCGGGCGGACAGGGTCTCATGGGAGGCTGGCATGAAATAGTGGCTAATTCATTCCTCGAAGGCAGAGCCACCCTCATGAATGCTCCTTTGGGACAAGATGATCTCCTACTGCATTTATAATGCTGACGGGCAGCGGTCCTTGCTGAAGATTTCGGAGAACTTTCTTAACTTTCTCAGATCCTACAAGGTCTACGCGCCCTGCTGCATGGGACAGCGTGTTACAATGGACAACTCTTACAAACCTGAAATAGTCTTTGTCCTTTTCATCGTGATTGTTGTTGGTAAACGCATACAAATGGGAAGTGCCATTTCCTTCACATTGTTTGAAGTGTATTTATTCAAGAAATAACTGAATAACAGTTTTCCGTGTTTAAAACAGGAGAGATTTTCCCTAACGCCCTAAGTCTAAATTAGTATTCTTGATGTCCCGATGAGCCCAGAATAGTAGGGCAGCCAGGTTAGGGTCCCAGGCTTTAAAGCATCCTGGGAGTTAATCTCTCTTTCTTTTTTTTTGTTAAAATATTTGATTCCCATTTATTTCTTACTGCCAGCTGAAATGCTGAATTAGAAGAAAAAAAGGGGTGGCAAGTACCTCTTTTGGAAATATTTTGCTTGGATGACACCTAGGTGACGTCAGAGGCACCTTTCCTGGGTGGGAGCTCTGAGGCAGATCAGAATTGCTGTGGCAACATGGGTTTCCTTTTTTCAGGTGCATTTAGATTGGTAACTTTGAAAGAAAAGTCTGTGCGTGCAGTATACCCTCCTGATTTTTTCCCCTCCTTCCTCAGTTTTTTCTGTTTCATGAGCCTGAAACTATAGCAGTGGAAACAGAAATATCCCTTGACTGATGATAAGGAAATAGGTGAGAGTGCGGAAGACCCTTATAATTAAATCAACCGATATAAAAAAAGGAAAAAAAAAATCAATTGAATTTGTTTTTGTGAGCAGTGCTAGTTGCCTTGCCAGTCTGAAGCTGGCACTGTGGGTTTGCTGTAATCACTGGGCTGAGAAAAAGAGACACGGGTTTTGTTTGTTTGTTTGTCATCATGCAGTTGAGCAGGACTTAAGCAGTTGAATGCACAACACTTTTCTCTGCTTTCATCCTCTTCTCTCTGATTCTGGATTCCACATAAATTCCCCTCGATTCTTCCAATCTGTTTTTTGACCTTCCTTAAGAATTAGGATTTATATATATCACATGCGAATATCGGCTTGGAAAGTGTGCCTTTTTGGTTTTAAAAATGAATCATGATAAAAATCAATTACACGTGTAACGTTGAGGGCTTTGAGTGCCATCTCCCACGGGAGACCGTGTGTGTGTGCGTGTGTTGCTTTGCTGTGGGGGCATCCGAGCAGTAGCCCTCGTTCTGGCCAGTTGTCAGATCTGCAGGCGGGATGGCATCCTGGGTTTGTTGCGGTACAATGCGGCACGGGGGCAAATGTGCAGGATCTGAATCCTGGACGCGGTGCAATATTCTGCAGCGTAACGTGTAGACCTTTGGGTTGCAACACCAAGTTGTTTAAAGATTAAGAGAAGGAAAATACACATTTGAGAGGAAGAGATATTGTAATCAAAGAAGATGGCACAGAGAAATGCCAAGGAAAAAAATTCCTTTAGTCAACCAATCCTGACTGGTGCACTTCATGACCAAAGCCAATAATCCTCTATCGCTTGAAGAGCAGCTTCAAAAGGCCTGTGCTACCCAATATTTTGAATGCAGCTGGTTGAAGATCAAATACTGAGACCACAGCACCTTTCTTTCGCTTTGGGAGCGGGGTCTCTGCCTTGCTGGGTTTCTCTGGTGCCTCGTGGAAGGTCGCACCCCCTGCTCAGCATCCTCCCAGCATCACACACTAACTGCCCGCCACAGCCCTGGTTGTAAAGCCTGGGCCAGAGGCAAAGAAAGGGATGGAAAGACATGTGGTGGGAATATGTTGCACTCTAGCTTTCCTTGACTTGCAGATGGCAAATTCAAGACTCGTACAAGCTAGCCAGAGCAGCCCAAAGACTGCTCTAACGTACTTTCAAAGCTAACCTTTAGGCACAGCAGTTAATGTTTGCCATGAGCTTGCTAATCTGCTTGAACATTTCTGAGGTCTGAGGAGGGTGGTATAGCATGGAGTATGAGTTACAGATCTCTGCCCTGTTCTCTGCTCTGCCACTTGCTCCCCGTGACTGCAAATCACATCCTCAGTGCGGCGCTTTTCATAATTTTCTCATATTTTCAGATCTCTAGCTGGTGAAATATAAAATGGAGTGTGCCACTCAAGTTGCTTTTGAGTCAGTGAGTAGCCAAAGGACTCATCTGGTAAGCCAAGTTGCCATTTCCAAACCAAGGCTTCACGGTTTTGACATGAACATGAAAGGATATCGCTTTCTGGACGCCATGCTACCGCCCATGCTACAGTTACAGTCGAGGGCTCTGCTCTGGCTCGCTTTCCAGCTGACCCTTCTGGGAGGAAGGAGAAAGTCTTGAGCTGTGTTGCATCCCCCAGCAGCGGGGATGAGCATCGCACAGACAGCGTTGGGTTGGCACAGTTTGTGCAGAGCGGCACAGCCAGATGCAACGATGAAGGTGGGCTGGTGTGTTATCGGGGAGGCCCCAGTCATTGTGGCCTTTCCAACCTCTTGATGCTCTGGAGTTCTGGCTACATGGGAGATTTGCCTGGTCTGGTAGGTGTGCAGTCAATATAATGTTCCAGTAAAGCTTACACACTTGAAACAAAAATGCCTTGTGCTGGAAACAGGCTAGTTCTAGCAGTAGGGTGTCTCCAGCACCCTCATACCACATATTTCTTGTTTGCAACCCTGGTGTTTTCTCCTTCTCCTTGATAACTTAACTTTCTCACCTACTGCACTGTATACACAGACCTTCACTGGGTTTCCCTTCCTTGGCACTGGCTGAGATGCTGGCTAGACTAGATGTTTCCTTAGGAGGATACAGACAGTCTGATCTCTAGAGAAATTCTCCAGAATTACCCACCTAGCTTGACTTTATGCCTTGACACATCTGTGAGTCAACGCAGTGGTGATACATTCTGCCAGATGCTTCCAAAGAAGAGTTGTCCCAGCCCAGAGGTTTTGGTAGTCATCTCTCTGACATAGACCTTAGCCAGCTTTCCGTAGGGCAGTCCCGTGGAGATTGCATATGAGCGAATATGAAGCACTCACTCTTTTAAACTGGTTCTTTCACTGCTAATGCTTATCCTGCCTGGGATGTCTCAGGCCATGGTGATTTCATGCTGTCGTTTCCATAGTTAGACAGTGTTTGCATCCGAGTGCACTACCCCTCCAACCGTTTGTGAGGATGTGAGTGTCTGGTGTTCCCTATATCAGCCCCTTGCACCTTAGGTTCGCAGCCAAGCCAGTCATCCTTATTAATAGAGGGCTGGATTTCTGTGGTGAGATGTTGAGGTTAGGTGTCACAGGGTGCAGCTTGGCGATAAGGACGTGACGTCTGCTGTGTCGGAGGACTAGTAGTGAAAACTCAAGCCAAGTCCAGCCGGGACACATGAAAATGTCACTGTAGGACCCAACCTTCCAGACCCCTCCAAAGCCGAGGAGTACATCTGGCTCAAGAGGGCAGGTCGTCTGGTGTCGTAGGCTCTCAGCACTGCAGCTATCCGGGCTTGGCCAAGAGCAAGGGAAGGCAGTCACACATTTTAAGGTGCAGAAACCTGCTTTTAACCACCAAAAGCGTAGCCTGGCCAGCCCCACCGTTTCCTGCCAGCGCTGGAGATAAGCCCGCAGCAGGTCAGACCGAGGGATCACCGTGCCCCGTCTCTGGCCACGGTAAACAGCAGGCGCCTGGGGAGAAGCAGAAGAGCAGGGGAAGCAGATAGCGACTCTTCCCAATCCTCCCCATTTTCAGCAACTGTTTCCTTAATCTGATGGGTCAGCCGAGCCCGGGAACGCGACCCGAACCGCGCTGCTTGTGTGTCGGGTGCGGCAGACCTACAGCCTCGCAGCGTCCTTTCTAGAGTTGCAGCCGTTTAACAGAGATGTCTCCAAGGGGTCTGCATGGCCGAGGTCCGAGCAGTTGCTACCAGGATGGGTCTTGTGCTGTGCTTGTGTTTTGTTGTTAAGATGGACTGAAGTATTTTAGTTTAATGTTTAATGACGCTGGTGGGGAAAGAAAGGAAAAAAACCGAACTCGACGGAGCAGTTCCTGTGTCAGGACTGTCTCTAATCAATGCAGGAGGAGTCATCTGCTGTCAGGCCATTTATTAGCCTGTTTACAGAGGCTTTTCTAAAAACCGCCCATGAATATTAATAGTCATTTCAGTAGTTAAAATTATTAACTGTGTCTTGGGTTTTTTTTGTTTTGTTTTGTTTTTTTTCTTCTTTTTTTGCCTCCCTCCTGGTCGCGAGGCAGCCAGCCCCGCCGGAAACCCCTGCTTTAAAAGCAGGACTCGCTGGGGCGAAAGGAGTGGGTTTCCTAAGCCATCGGATCAAAGCAAAACCTCCCAGCCCAGCCGGCACACAGGTTTCCTCCCGCTCCCAGGTTCACGCCACGTGTCCAGGCTGGGCGTCCAGCTCAGCCACCCCCCAGGATGCTGCGTGTGCTCTCAGCTACCTCGGGATCTCCTCTTTATTTTATTTTTTTTTCAATTTAAAAATAATTTGGTGCCTCTCTAGCCGAGTTATCTGCTGTCGCTGCAATATACGCCGCGTGTTGGACTCCCACAGCCGAAAGCCTCTGTTTCCTTTCTGCCGGTACCTTGGTATCTGCCTTGCCCAGGAGCCTGCTGATGAAGATTTCCTGTTTGTTTTGAGTCACTGCTGGAGTGATAAATATACTTCGGCTCTCTCCTCTGAGAGGAAAGAAACCAGCTGCCCCGAACTAAAGGGAAAAATATGTCGAAATTCCACCAAAGGGCCCTGTTATCATGAGGCTTCCATGGAAGGATGAAACCGGGTAACACGAGCTACGACAAAGGCGCCATTTCCATATTAAAAACGTCCCTCTGTGCGCGGGGTTTGCCTTTAATCGTCTGCTTTCGCTCCATAACTTTAATTTTTAAAACGCGTTAGAAATAAATAAATAAGTGCAAAACCCCCATAAACTTACACGGTGGAGTAATGCTTGGCTGGATAAACAAACAATTATACTTGTGGTTTCTTGATCTGACCACAAGCTTTAAATGCCATATTTTTGCATGAACCTATAATGCTTCTGGATAAACAATCGTGTTTATATTGTCAGGAGTATCCAATGTGCTGTTGTGTAATTTCTATGTGCGATTACTAGGATATAGGATAAATTCCAAAAGAAAAGAAAGAAAAGGAAGATTAGATTATTAAGTCATTTTTAATAAAAACAGCATAGTTTGGAATCGCTTATAGCTTAATTTGTAATTTTAAAAGAATGCAGCACTGGCTTTTAAGTTTCTACAATTATCTTTTCATCTCTTTTTATCCTTTTTTTACTAGAGATGGGGCCCAACCCAAAACCTTGGACCGAAACCCAAGATCCAGGTTCAGGTCTGAGTTCACAGCTCCAACCTCATTCCTGAAGAAGCGGAGTCAGGCTGGCGAGCTCCAGCACATGTCGCCTGTGAATTTCCAAGCCCAGGTTCAGGGGTGTTTGACTCCCAGGAGTTACTTTTGCCAAGTGGAGCGGTGCAAGCGGTGGTGGCCTCGGGGCTTTGGGGTGCCTCCAGCCCTTGCAGAGGAGCCAAGTCGCGTGGCAGGGGTCAAAAAAGCGTTGTGGCAGACCGGGAGAGCTGTAGGTCAGTGACATAAAAAAAATACTCATTAAAGGTATCCTGGGGCCAGCTTGGGTCTGGTCCGAACCCACGCGAGGTAAACGCCGGGCTGCGCTGGACCGAGCGATAGCGTTTGGGAGGTGGCAGCGCCTTGCCATGGCTTGGAGGAACGTGTGCTTCCAAAGAGGATTAGGGGTTCTTTGTGTGTGAAATTGCTTCTAAGGGTACTGGGTTGGGCCTCATCTTTTTTATGAGGACAGGACAGGACAAAATTTTGCTTTTGGTAGATGTTCGAACTGCTGCTTATGGGAAAAAAAAGTGTTTTTCCTACAGTTTTTGATATATTTCTCCTTTTCTATGTAAACTCCATAAGTGGTGGCAAACAATGCGTGCTTTTCTCTACTCACCGCCACATTCCCATTCCAATAAGCTAACTGGGCTCTCTCCTTTATATCACTGAGTGAAATCACATGGAACAAAAATAATCATATTTAAGCAGTTTGAAGTATACTTTTTCCGTGGTTTACCTTTACCATCTCCTAGTAAAATATAATTTCTTCTTTAACAGCAGATGAAAAAAACCATTATAGCTTTAAAGCATGAGATTATAAAAGACTGCAGCTAGTTTAGATCTCACAGTTAGAAGTTAATTCTAAGTCACTGGAATTGAAAACATCAGTTTACAACATTTACTGGCTTGCTATAAAAATGTATTCCCCTGTGTTATGTTAAACATGAGAAACTACACCTCGGTGTGTCCATTATTTATATATTTATTCATATCTTGCTGCTTCTGATTCAGCTGTGTAACTGTATGCAAAACAGATAATTACCGGGGAACAGAATAATTTGTATTTTGAGGGGAATAAATACCCTGAAGGATTTGCTTTTGGGGAAAGAACACACTGCAAAGAAATTACATAGATTTTGTAAACAGATATGAAAACAAACAAAAAAAAGGTGGGGAAATATTTTGAGCCCGGCAACTTTGACACTAGCGTGTTTGTGGTGGGGGAAGTAATTTTTCTTTCTGAATACCTAAATCCACATTGTAAAATTGAACGTGAGGCCCATTATTTGACATGGTTATGCAGAAAGCGGGATTTAATGCCAACCCTGCCCAAATATGAGAACGATGCTGAGGGATTGGCTGCTCTTTGTGGAGCGGTGAGATTGGGACCAACGCATTCATCCACCAGCTACGTGGAAACATGCTGTGTAAGAAATACCTCCAAACATGCCTCGCACGGGGCAACTTTTTTAAGGAAAATGCCATTTTCCTCTCCCCCTTCCAGCACGTGGGGACCCTTGTGCTTGCCCCTCTGTGGTGCTGGCCGGTGGTGGGGAGCCGGTCCCTGGATGGGCGATGGGAGCTTGGCTTCCCACAAGGGTAAGCACCATAGACCTTCTCTCCTCCATCTTTCTTCTCTGATGTAGCACCAGATGTGGAAGAGAGATGCTGGAAACACTAATTTCAGCATTTCCAGTAACAGAATTACTACTGGAAATGTGGCTGAATAGCAGCATCGCCGTTCATCTCCCTTTGATTTATTTAGCGCAAGCGTTTGTGTTTTCCATTTCTGTTTGCAGGCTTTCTGGTGGGAAATGGGACTCTCCCAAACTTTCTTACAGTGAGGCTTTTATAGGCAAGTCCATGCCAAAAATGTTTGTCTGGTCACATTAAAACTACCGAAATTACCCCAGATCCTGGGTGGTGCGGAAGGTTGTCAAACCTGCCCTGCGGAGCACCCAAAGGGTCCATCGTTCACCATCCTGAAGCTGCCTCCGAGCGACTCCCGGGACCCAAGCGGGCTGCTTCAGCAGTTCGTGTCTGCCTGTCAAAGTGAGATCTCGCACGCGTGTGGCAAGTAAACACCGCAGTTGGCTATCAGTTTATCTCAGGTATTTGGAAGGCCCTTTTGCTGTCGTTGCGTCATGGTCTCTGGCATACGCGTCCCACCACACCTGGGAGAGGTGGGAAGGGCGGCCGGCCGCGAGCAGTGGGACTGCACCCCGGGAACTGAGGCACAGGGGGGCAAAGTGACATGACTGGGGGCACTGGAGAAACCTGTGGCAGGATGTGGGGCGAACCCCAATTTCCCAATTCCTCGGCTAGAACAGCGAGATGGTTTCTGCGATAGCCTGCCACGTGGGTCTGTGCCTTTCCGCCATCGAGAAAAAAAATCTTTAATTTGAAGACACTCTGCAGACAAATATAGTTATGGGTAGCAGTGGCAGTTTAACACAGTGTTAAAGAAAATCGAAGTGAAAAATCTCTGTCTTAAGATCACAGCCCTAACACTTTCACCAGGGCTGATCATAAGTTTTTCTTTTCTTTTTTCTCTTTCCTTTTGGTGGAGAAGTTTTCTAAGGTATTTTTCAAACTTTCCAGTTTAGCAATGTGTTGGCTCAAATTGAAAAGAGAACTAGGCACTGGGTCACAGGCAGAATTAGGTTTGCGCTAGTGGTGGGGGCAGGTTGCTGACACAGCTACAATCAGACAAAACATTTAAAACTTCTGGCTTTGTACTTCTCAAATGCCTCTTTTAGAAAATCGCTTAAGTTGTTATTAACATCCACCACCCACCTTCCCTTTCTGGTCCTGACATTGTGTAATAATAGATAATGTTGACATATGTTCCCTGCTGGTCAGAAATACTATACTTCTGTGAAAGGTAACATTTTCAAGCAATGACAAAATGTATTTTACTTGGACAGAGCATTAGTTATTGGACTAATCTCACAATGTGGGATGTGGGGTAAAAGTTTTAACATTTTAGTTGTGGGAGAAAGTTTGTTGGGACAGTAAAAGCATCAGTATGGGGTGTGTTTAGTTTTCTCCATTTCTAGAGGTACTGGCTTGGTATCAAACTCTTGCGTCCGTAGGAATTTAAAAGAAACATTTGCAGTATGTATGAGGAACAGCTGTCTGTGTACTCCCAGCAACTTTTCAAAATGACTATTTGGACATTTTTTTTCTAGGAAGGATTAGAGAACTAAGGAGTATGTGTGTGTGTGTCCCACAAGCTCCAAATTATTTTTTTTTAGTAGATCAATTTTTAAATGTTGAGTAACCGTAAAAAGATCTGCATTTATTTATTTCCCACTAAGCGAAGCTGTCTGAAAATAGAAAAAGAGGAAGAGACAGCAAAATCTTCCAAACAAATATGTTGTGAAAAAACTACTTTTGAAAGTAATCTAGGGTGAGATTCTATAAAAACATGTCTGCTTCGCACGCCACCGAACTCAGCACAAGACTACGCAAGCCTGGAGAAATCGAGTTTTATTTTAAGTCTTGCACGGATTTCTGTGCTGGGGAAGCTGGAAATCATTTTTTTATTGAATCTGGTCTTTTTACGTGCTACAACAGGATCCAGAAATAATCGCGAGGGTCCTGTCATTTGGCGGATAAACATCTCCTCTTGCAGTGGGCTCCCTAAGATTTGGTTTTTTTCCCTGCACTAAGACATGGGCTGATCAGCCTGTTAGAAAAGTGCCTTTTCCTGCAAAATCCATGAAGATTTAGGGAACAGCCCTCTGTCCAGCATCCGCCCGCTGCCTCCCGGGCTCTGACACACTGGTCTATGGGGACCAGGAGCTTTAACCTGCACAGCCCTTGCCCCAAGCCGTGAGCCAGGAGATCCTGGGGCCTCCCGAGCAGAACCTTTCAGTGCGGCGAGCTGCTGCCCAGCGGGTCTGGCATGGGGTGTCCCATGGAGCGGGGCGGCTGGGAGCTCCCCCCCAAGCTCCCCATCCATCTTCCTTCACCCATCAGGAGCGTCCTGTTTGTTTTCAAACTCTCCCTGCCTGTCTGTCGGGCTGCCTTGGGTTGGCTCTGTTCTCAGTTACACCCATTGATGTCAGTGGGGTTGCGTTGGTGGAATCAGGAGAAAAAATTGGCTCCTTGTCTTTTTATTCCCCCCCTTCTCCTTTTTTTTCTTTTTTTTTTTTTTTACACTGCTCAGCCTAAGCCCAGCCCGCTGCCTGGCTTGTCCTGGGCTCCTGCTGCCACTGGGGTGAGAGCTTCTCCTCTGCAGCTCCTGCTGCTTGGCACGGCTTCGCTGCTTCGTATCCAATCTCGGCTCAAAACATATCTGTTCTGCTTTCTGCTTCCTCCCTCCTTCTTCGCTCGCTGTAAAGCATTTTATTATCCAGACTTTATGGAAGGCCCTGTACAAAATGAAGTTGTGAGGTTATTTGTTTTGGTGCAGCCGATCCAATAGTGTAAGCTACTTCCCTCCTTTAATCTTCTCCTCTTTAGATAATACGTAGGCTTTTATGTCCATTAATTGTCAGAAATAAATGCTTCTTTAGCTATTACTTCCTGAAACAGAGCGGTGATCTCCCTTACATACAGCTGTTTATTTTATGCACAACCTAGCCCCGTCACAAGAATACATTATAAGTTTTCATAAGACCGTGCACTCGCATTTAACGTAATTCCCAGTTTAACTTTCCTTTTTCCAAAAAGGAGAGAAAGTATCCAGTGGGCCACCAAACAGCAGTGCCTGCTGCCCCTTAGTCGACGTGGCTCGGGAGTAATCCCTGCAGAAGCCAGCAGGCATTAGAAGAAATAGCAGAGTGATAGGAGCAGTGGTAAGGTTAGTGGAGTTTCGCATTGCTGCTTTAGGATCTAATCATTATTAATTATTTGCTTAATAGTAGAGACTTCATGTCCCAGCTGAGATTAAGACCAAATGGTGCCAGATATAGTGCAAACACCTATTAATTCATGGTCCCTTTATCAAACAATTTACGGTCTAAATAGACAAGACGGAGAAAAGATGGGAGATGAACAAAGAGGTGTCGGCACCGGAGACAGGAAATTGGAGGAACAGGGGCATTAGGGATAGGGAGAGAAATGAAGGCCACAGCGTAATTTCTGGAGATAATCCGGGGAAGACCCACAACGGGGTAAAAGCATAGGCACGCTCCTTTGGAAACCTACTGCATCAGCTGAAAATGGTCCTGCCTGTCACCGCTGCCCGCAGGGCTCTGGGGAGGAAGAGGTGGTGGAGATACGCCTTATCCACTTCCACCAAAGCAACCTGAGCAACCCTGCCCTGCTGACGTTTGAACTGGCCCAGCTGGGTATTTCTGGGCTGGGCTAGGGGATGTTCATGCCACCCTCTTCCGCTGGCCTTGCAGGGAGGAGAGCAAGGGGTGCGGAGGACGGGTGCTGCCATTGCAGCTAGAGCAGCTAGATCTGGAAGAAGACATCACCATAGCCCTAAGGGCTGCTCCTCTCCCTCCCGGCTTGGTTGGTGCCTTTCTCAGGCCCCTTGGCATGCGAGCACCACCAGCCCAGGATCTCACACTCACTCACATCTACTCACACTTAGTGACACAATTTAATTTGCACCACCTTACAAATCACCTTTGAATTTGGCCCCCAGTTCAGTTCACCACTGAAATAAACAGATCTATGTGATCGGCTACAAATGGTCTGACCGCTTAGGTTTGTCACGGGGAGCAGGCTGCTTTGATTCCCGTCTGTTTTTAAGTTTAGCTCTGTGCAGCAGGAAAGAGCTGACAACTTTCTAAAGTTCCTTAAATTCTCAAAATGCTATACGAATGTTAGCTATCTAGCAGCAAAGTATTTAAGACGCTTTGCTTATGTCTTCATGAATAACTTTGTGAAAGGGTTGTGACATACTTGTACCATTATTTTGTATGGCAATTGAAGAAAAAAAAAAATCTTGGAAGGATGTTTGTTTTTATTTTTCTTCTTCTGACCACTCTGTTTGGAAGAACTGCCAAGTTTGACTCTAAACTTGCAAGTACAGTAACTTTTTTTCTTTGAAACTTGGGTCTATAATGTCTGGAGCTGCTTTTGGTTGAAAGCAATTGTTTCGTTCCTGACTCTTGTGATCAATCGAAATCAATTTCATACAGAAGGTTAACAGAGAAGGTCCAAACAAATGAATCCATGTGCATTTATCTGACAGCATTTCATATACAAATAACGAAAGCAGTACATTATCAATTCTCCGTAGTAAGAAGTATTCTTCATGTTTTTATAAAAAGTACTTAAGAGCTGACTTTGAAGAAAGACTTTGAAAACTTGCCAAACCTTCTTTGTATTTTGAAAGTCCACATCAAGAAAGTAGTAAATAGTCATTGAGCGTAGGAAAAAGGAAACTATTAGCATTGTTTTCTTTGAAAGATAAAAAGAAAAATGCAGTGCAAAACTTTATAATCTCTGAAATGTGTATTTGTTATTTGAATCAATTTAAAACAATTGTCACTATTAAGTTCATGTTAGCCTGCCTACTGAACTGTATAAAACGGTTCTGTATCTGCTAGTTTCATATATATGGGTTCCCCCCTTTCCTCATCTCCTTCTAGTTTTACAGGCTTAAGCATTTCCATTTAACTGCAGAGTTAGAATTTATATGAAGGCTCTGCTTAAAAAACCCTACTTCGGCTCCTCAACCCTCCTCAGGATTTTTTAACCTATATTCATTCCTCTAATGTAAAGACATCTATCCTTGATTCCTACAAAGCCTTAGTTCCTCAGATTTCCCTTTCTGGGGCCCCATTGCCATCGTGCAGCGGTTCTCTGTAATGTGTTCAGATAAGATATCCTCTTTTTTAAATTTTTGTTGTTGTTGTTTTTATTTTCAGATAGCTCCTGGGTGAGGCTCTCTGTTGTTGTTAGTGTGACGTGGGGCAGCATTATTTTAAAATCTCTGCTCATCACCAGGAGAGGTGAAACCAGGTGCTTTCCATAGGTTGAAAAAAAAAGAGAATCATGTCAGAGCAAGCTTAGCCATATGTTTGGGTGAAACTGTGTATAGGCTTATACCACACACCACCTTTGAACAGGTATATTGCATGCTTGCACTGAACACCAAGAACCTTGGTATCATTTAATTATGTGTAATCAAGTAGCCAACTTGCCTTTTACCACCACTAATGCAGGTTGTACTTATGCATATATTAATTGCGAAGCCATTAAGCTGTCCCGTGTGTGAGGTAGTACTATGAGGAAATGCCTGTTCACTTCATCTTTAATAAGTTCAGTATACATTCAGCTAAAAGGGGATCTAAGCTGTGTGTAACCTGTGAGAAACAGAAGTGGAAGTTGGTACATGAAGAAACATATGTCTGCCATGTAGAAATGGGATGTTTTCCCCTGTTTGCCGTAGAAGTGTCTGTAGATTATAAAAAAGATACGCTAAAGAGCTTGAAAGGTTGGGCAGGCATATTGGTGGGTTTGGTAGCCAACTATAAATGCTGACCTTTTAAGAGGGATCGTGTCTTTATATAGAAAATGTATATTTGTGGAGGAGATAAAGGTAGGATTACAGTAAGGATTTTTTTGGCAGGAGTTTCCGTGATTGTATTTCTTAAGAAGATAGTTGATGGATTAAACGATCATCTGAGATTTTCAGAGTTTGTAAAGACTTTCAGATTTACCAATTCATCATCTCTTGTCTCCATCTAATTATTACAAATCTGTTGCCTCTAAATATTTGTTGCTGCTGGATATCGACTCATCTCCTGCTCTAGCTTTGTTCAAAGTATGTATCCCATTTTACAATAAACAATCAAGAAAACATAAAATAGATTAAATTGTGATAAATGCCAAATGCATGAAAATATCCTGCTGAAAAGTATGAAAATGTTTCATGCCTTTCTGCCTCCATTTTTTCATTGATAAAATGGGTCTAATCCTGTTCACATCTCTTATGGCTTTATTGTAACAAACCGGGCAAGCCTGGACCTGCTGATGGCCTGTTCATGACCTTTCTCCTTGTAGGGAGATGATGAGTGAAAGTTGGTGGGACGAGGTTTTCTTCAGCCAGCTCTTTCATGGGGAGAGTTCGCTCCCTCTGGGTGGGACAGGGCTAAGGGTTTGGCATCACAGCTCTGACTCCGGCAAAACGCTTTTGGGGAGGGCAGAAGTGACGCAACGAATATGGGAGGGAGCAGAAGGAGTTACTTCAGGCTTCCAGTGGAAGATGTATTTTTCCCAGCACCACCTTTGCAAACTTCCTTCTACCAGTCCTCTAACGTAGCTCTTTGTGGTGCTCTGAGATACAGCTGTCAGGGCAGCGTAGAGATTCAGGATGATGGCACTCTCCATATGCTAAGACCCCCAAAATATAACCTCCTAATAGCACCTTCTCTGCTTGGTGGAGCAGGGGGGCCTCCAGATCACGTTTATTTACTCTCCATGAAATGGCACAGTGTCCTCACATGCAAACTGGTGACATTCCAGGTTGACTAGTTTGCTGATGAAGATATCCTGTTTAATATTAACCTTGCAGTGAAAACACAATTTTTTCCCCCCCCAGAATTCTCTTCTCATTTGTTAACAAATCTTCCTTGAAGGTAGGATTGAAATTTTAGAAGGGTTTTTTTCTAATAACCAGCATCAAACAGGCATCCCCACAAGAGATGAAGAGGAATTTCACATTTGTCCTCATGTCTAGCAGAGTGATGTAAATGAGTATTCAGCAATTCAGTTATCATTTTTTCCTTATGTAAAGATACTCAAAGGGTCTGTTTCAAAAGCCTTTTCCATACTGTCATTTTGATTGTGACATTAGGATCTATCTCATAGCTGAGTAAATGGTTTATTTTGTCATTGGTGTGGACTCTGTAATTTTGGCCAGCAGAACATGGCTTGAAAGACACAAATTTTGAAGTTGCTGGGAATTTGACTGATTTCAATGAGGCTAGGTCTTCATCACAAGTCTGTTAGCATTGCCACAGCTTCATGGAGCTGGATAAGAACAGTTTGGATGTTCATATAAAACAACAACAAAAAATTTTTTTTTTTTTAGCAATGGCACTTGTCCATTTCTGCATTCCTGGTGAAAATCATCTACATGTAGTTCTTTTAAAGGTGACTTTTGATCTAGTTGCCTGTTTAGTGATAATGTCAAATTCTCTTTATTCTTCTAAAATGCAAAATTAATACTGCATTATTCTGGCCAGTATTATTCCTGCAATGAAGCAGAATTTCATCAAGTTAAACTTTTCTGTTAGAAAGATTAAAGGAGAAGGCAGAGGGCCAAATCCTCTGCTGTTATGTGAGTGTTGAGCTAGATGATCCATTGACATCAAAGAAATTGGGATTTACACTAGTGTAATCAAAACCAGAATTTCTCACACAGATTTTTCTATATATTTTTGTTAACTCTCGAAATATGGGACCATAACAATCCTTCTGTTCCTAAAGATGCACAAACTACAATCCCAGCGGCAGTCATATTACAGTGGACTAAGGAGGTGCGGTTTGCGTTGCCTACGTGAAAGCCCTAAGATAACTGCAGTTTGAATGACTTACAGCGCACAGACGTGCTCATTAGTACATAAACTACTGTAACTATGCCTTGTGCTTCCTAGAAGCTTGCTGCCTGCATTTTTAAGGAGAAACGCAAGTTATTCAGCAAAGATATGCTTGTCGGTGCTTTGCTTTGGTTTGCCATTGCAAAAACTGTGCTTTTTCAAAATTCAGGATGTAAGTGCAGAAGAAACACGTTGGGGCTCCACGTCTTTGGGGAAGGGGGTTGCGTCTAAGCCGTCGGTGGGGTGTCACTACGTGGTGCATCCAGCCACCGTCCCGGGCACCCTCCGAGTGGTGGGGGGAGAGCATCTCGCGGCTGGCCCCCACCCCACCCCGCAGCCTCTGGGACATTCCTACAGCCGCTTTCCAGTGAAATCCCACGCCGGCAGAGTGACTCACATCAGAAGACATTCCAGAAAGAAGAATAATTATGCCGTTGCTGGAATTGATGTAATGGTGTTTTTCAGGATGCTTTAATAGACATGAGTGATGTTTTGGCAGGCAATCGAAATAACCCTAGATATCTGATTGCATTACCGACTGCTACCAAGGGCATCTCTGGGGAAAGGGACATTACTTAAGGTACTTTCTGCGTATTTTTAACTTGCTGGAGCTAACTTTTAGCGCAGCATAGGCTTCTTTTTCAGCAGACAGACATATTGGAGAGCTTAACCAAGACATATAACAAACCGAACTCTAAACATATACAGATTCCAAGAGACAGGCCTGTGTAAACAACATCATAATTCCCTGGGTTATGTGCTGTTTAAAATAACATTCAGCTATGCATTCACCTCAAAAGATTGCCACTTAACAGCGTTGTTTCTTTTTGTAATCTTTATTGTTTAGGTTTATTATGACTCTGATTTTCCCCCCCCTAGAAAACATAAACAATTCCCTTCTTCTCCCCGTGAGCAGGACGCCCATGTCCTGGCGGAGCTTCCTCCGCCCCACAGCCAGCCAAAAAGATAACGAATGAGGGCTACGTTGAGCCTCCTTCTCCCAGAAATAAGTTTATTCTCCCTGTCCATATGTGTTTTAATACCATGCTCCTTAGGATGGTGTTTCTTGTTATTAATGATTACTACCGGCGTTTAAACACATCGGTTGGAATTGCGCTCTTGTTTAACACCCACGCAGTCCCGCCGAGGGCTCATTGCCTTCATTTAGGCTATATATAAAAAAAAAAAACAACAAACCCCCTGCACGCTGATGTCCTTAGGTTGTTTTGCAGAGCCCCGTCGTTTAGCTGCTCTCGGCAGGTAAATAGGTCTTTTTCTTTCTGGCACGTTGATAAGCCTTCACACTTGGCTGGGCTTGAGGTGCGTTTGTGCAAAGGCAGATTGTTTTAGTTAACATAATCAGTGAACTCACTGTTCTACCTGGATGTCTGGGAGAATTGCCAAGAGATTTCCCAACATTTCAATCAGAGGCAGGGGCTATAAAGCTGTCAGTTTTCTTGTAGGCCAATTTGCCTTTGCCATGGTTCTAACATTGTGCTCATTTATAAAGAAATCAGCCCAGGTCTTTTGGGGTAATATTTTATGCTGGTTTCATTTGAAGAAGAATGATTTCTCTTTCTTTCTCCTTTTTTTTATTTTAAAGATGCATTTTTAAAAAAAGCATTTCCTGACACAGAAAAATGCCCCACTTTAAGATTCTGATACAATAGTAATTTTTTTTTAAATAAATTAATTAATATTCCATTTTTGTTCCCAGCAGTGGAGCCGAGCTCCTTTCACATATTGCACCAGCCTCAAGTAAATCTGCTCTTAAACAAAGAAATGGAGCTACTCAGGTCAAACGTTCAGGGTGATCTTGGTCTGCATAGTAATTACAATCAGAGATATGTTAAACTACCTGAAAATAATTCACTTCCACAGGAAAAAAGTATACCTACAAGTTTATGGTTTGCAGGTCATTGTAATCTACCCTACTTCCACCTGCCATAATAAATTCCGGTGAAATATCTACTACTGAGTACTGAACTTAAAGCTTTTTTTTCCCAAGCCTTCAATATTTACCACTTTGTGCCAGATTACATCATGTAACCTCCAACAATGTTGTGACATTTTTTTAGTTGATGGGATGTAGAGGACCAGGGCACCACATCCGCTTGAAATTTCTTTGATGTTCCCCACAGGAAGTTTTTCAATATTTGGTCACTTGGATGTTTTTCAAGTATTTCATTGTGGTCAAGACCTAGGACAACTGTCTGCTATTTTTGCAAGTTGGCAATGAGAAAGGTGGACCTGTTCATTCTGCTCCGCAATGCTTCCAGCTGCAGGGAACAGCTGTGGGGAGCAGCGGCAGGGACGGTGCCGAGTGCACGGTCCTGCGTGAGCCTGCAGGGCAGGGACGTGGTGCCATCAAACACATTTTGCAAGAGTCGGTTCATGGTTTTGAAGTGTTGGGCTCCTGAAGGTCAGCATCCCAAGAGCACGTTGGTGCAATGAAGAAGGATGATGGTGACCCTGGGAGATAGGGAGAGACCGGCTCTCTGGTTGGGAGAGCTGGAAAGTAAAACCAGGTTGAGCATCACCTGTCACAGGAGGATTTCACTCCTATCAGGATTATATCAAGGCTTGACAGATTCACCTGTTGGAGGCTTCACACAGCTGATTTATTTGCCAGGACAGGTGGAGAGCTGCCTAGGCTTATCCCTGAGCAAAGCGGCATGAGAAGAGTCACATTAAAGAAGTTCTGCCTCTGATTGCAACAGCGAGAGCGCGACTGTTACAGTGCCGCAAATTAGCAGACAGTTTTAAACTAGCTCCCAAGCACTGAAATTAAAAGCACTTAATACAGGAATCATATTCTCTCGCTAAGGCACAACGGGACTCTGGTGAATTTAGTTTATAATCTTTCTGTGTTGTAACAGAAATTTGTCTTTTTGAGGCAATCAGGGGAGCCGCATTACAGCAGGACTTGCAAAGATTCGTGTTTGTGTCTAGTGGCTGCAAGTGCATTAACTCTTTCATGTGAACTTCTCTGCGAGTGCCATGGTTTCTTCCATGCTGAATTCAGTGGACCTCTGGAAAATAATGTTCAATTCAAGGTGAGTAGGACATAGGTAACAAAATCTGCCTCATACTCATTTTTTGAAGAGAAAAAAGGTTCCGGTCAGGGAATTATATGAGTAAAGATGTATTGGACCATCTCCTCTTGGGGTAATTGCTTGCGACTTTAACAATTAAGCAACAGTCAACCTCTGGTGACGTGGCTCAGCTAACAACCAGATCCACAAATGTTTAAAGCAAGAATGCAATTTTTTGAAGATTATTATTCCCAAGAAGAGATAAAGTAGTCTTACATTAATTTTTTTTTCTACCCAAAATGATACTGGGTAGACATGTCAGCCTTTTTTTCCTTTCTCTCAAGTTTTGGCAAACACATCACAATACCATGTATTGTAATGAGAGAGCAGAGAACACGACTGCCATGCTCATTATTGTTTCATTACTTGGTGATCATGAGAGCTTTTTTCCATCAGTGCCTGATTTCTATATTATCAGGAAAAGGGCAAGGTCTTTGATGTTTTGTAACATTCTTCAGCGCTACTAGAAAACTACTTGTTTTCTTCCTTTTCAAGGATATGTCAGTGGTTTATAATTGATCTATAGCAGATCTTTCAGATTTAACCTTAGGTCATATATAAAATATTAAATATGGCCATTATAGGGACTATGCCTTTTTAGAAAACTGTATGGGTGTTAGCCTTTATGTCCTAGACAAATTCCAATTTGGGTAATTAAATTTTGCCTGCATTCATTTTCCATGCAATTTTAATTGGATACAATATTTTTCACTTCCAGTGCAAAGTAATAGTGCATTGTCCTGTGCTGTGTTAATACACGTTGAGCTAGAGGTTGCTGCTCTTCAGTAGTAAGTGAATCTGCTACGTATGTTTGAAGAAACCAGCACAGGAAAATGCCAAACCCTCTTGAAACAAGGTACAAAATTTGTCAGATGTTTTGGCATGCTGTAAAAGTTTAAAATTACATTAGTGGCATCCAAGTTACCACATGCATATCCTAAAAAGCAGATTTTCATAGTGTTCAAATATTCGGTATGCGGCTCATCAGATTGCATTAACCACCGCTACAAAAGGGAAACGAATCAATACATATGTAAATGCGACTCTGGTTTAAAAAGCTATTCTTGGTTTCACTGTTACCATGCTAAAAGACATTGTAAACTGCAACAGATCCATTTCCCATGGGTTGGCTTCCCTCTGCCACCGGAGCAAGCGGAGCATGCGGCTCGCGAGAAGATGAGCGCAATGGAACGAGGGCTGGTGTTAATCATTTACAGAAGATCTTGTTCCATCTTGAGGAGGTGCCTAGAGATGAAACTCGTTTGAGAGGTTTTCCTGGGCGTCGGAAATCGCATAGATTGTTTAAATATTATTATGGATTACATATCATGGGCAAAACATACTTTGGTGTTTGGATTGGGCAATAAGTATTGTCATTAACACCAGCCTTTGTCTAATTTAAGAAATCTGAGTCAGTTATCTGAGGCTGTGAGGTCCATTAGCACATTTTTCTCCATCTGTAGGAAATTTTACAGGTCACCTAACATTATACTCTTTAGTTTTCTACTCTTGAAGATAAAAACAGATTCAAAATGTTCACAAAATCTGAAATTATACGTATAAAAAAAAAAGCAGACAAATAACATTTTCACTAAGCAGTGGTCCTTGAAGTTGTTTACATTCATATATATCAATAAAATCAAAGGCCGGGTGTTTTTCTTCATTCTCTCCTTTGTATAATGTATTTGTTTCCTTTGAAAAGAGTTGGCGCTGGAGAAAATAATGATTGAAATCCCAAAGCTGACAGAATTTGACCCTGACAAGGGTTGAGAAGTTTGGCTGAACACAGCAAAGGAGCGAGACCTGTGAAGTGCTTAGGGGACACCAGTCACCCCAAGGGTGACATGCAGAAGGGTGTTGCAAGGATGAGAGCTGCTCTTGGGTAACCCCAAAAGATGTTAATCGCTCTCAGATGACATCTCCTCTGTTAAAATTCGCTCACCCCGACGCAGGGTATGGAAACCTGGCAAAGGCGAAGAACACGAGGGGAATTTTGGATTGGTTTGCTAACAGATGCCCGAGGGGGATCAGGAAGGCCATGTGGACAGACGTAAGGATTTAAACCGTTTAGGAGATAAACAGGCGGTAAGAGAAGGCGGAGGTGAGAGAGAACAGAGACCTGCTCTGCCCTTGGTGTGGGGAGCAAAGAGTGCCTGGGTTAGGTAGCTGGGGTTAGGGAGAAATAGTCCTAAATCATGAAGGAGCCTCAATGTCTGATGGAGAGATTCACCCCCAGTTCTCCAACGAAGCACTTGCCCACGGTGCAGTTTGAAACATGAATTCATGTTAAAATGCAAAGTATTTTGTAGAATCAAAATCTCAGTGAAGACATTCTTGTGCATTAAATACAGACAGGTGATCGATAGGGAGAGGTATTAATGAAAATATGATCAGAGAATATTCTGCCTTTGAAATTCATTATTGAGTAGCCGCAGTGGACTTTTGGTTTGTTTATGCTGAGGATCCCAAGAGAGATCCTCCAGAATATTTGAGGATAATCTATGGGGATTTTTGCTCCCACCTGTGGCTTTCCTCCTGGAATTTAGGTTTCATGCTGTAATCTGAGCATCACTTTAGGTCATTCAAAACATTTATTATCTTATTAAACGGAACTCTCTTCACTGCTCCTGCGTCAAGTTTTATGGGAATAAACCCACAAAGCGTCATGAACGATGCTGTGCTTTGTAGGTTATAGCAGTGCAAATGCAACCTTTAACCTTGTGTTTAAGAGAGTAACAAGCATCCTATTTTATGTTTTTTTTTGTGTATGTTGTTGCATGTTCAGTGCTCCTTTATGGCACATACCACCATGAAATGCCATGACGTGGCACAGGCCACCCAGTTCCCGGAGAGCATTCATGAGATGGCTTGGCATGGAGAGCAGCCATACAAAGCTGTACACAGTTGGCCCTTCAGTGTCAGTCTTCCCATACTGAAGTGAATGAGGAGATCTGCAGTCTTCTTCGCAGTGCCATTTCAGCCAGTCGACTCTGGAAAGCCGGCAACAAATTGGTCTGCATTGTCTCCAGGTTAGCATCGGTATGGAAAAGGATTAGAAACAGGAATGCTCAGTATACAATAAAGAGAAAGGAAGCTCTATGTCGTTAGGACACATCCATCTTGAGCATGTTTAGATTTCGGTCGGGATCCCTGGTGCTTTGCTAGCGAGGAATCCCAAGAGCTTGTGCTCTACGTAGTCGCTGTAAGCATCTCACCCATCAAGGAGGACCCATCTTCGAGCTGTTTCTGACACCGTTAACTCCCTGGAAATGGGGATGGCTGAGATATCTGCTGTCAGTAAAGGATGAGCACTCTGAACAGTAGTTTCTCACTACCTCATTTGTGGCTCCACAAGCCCGGGGACTTGCAAATTCAGAGATCTTTAATAAGTACATTCAGAGGAACCGGAGGGAAAGAAAAATTATGCTGTGAACTCCCTAGTCCTATGCAATAACTGCTTGGTCACTTGGATATTTAACAGTGATTTACAAGCATTAATGAATCAGAGCCTCAGTTAAATCCTCAAGGGCAAGGAAGTATTATCAGTCCATCTCCCTTCCCTCCCCACACAATTTGCAGATGGGGTAAAGGTAGTGCAGCAAGGAGGGGGCTGATGATTTCTCGTCTGATGCTTTTACCACTGGGATGTATTTCCTCCTCTCTCTTTCACCTCCCCCTATCCCAAATGCCTGAAAATCACACTTCTTTTCTGAGTAGCCTTTGATACATTGACGTAGGGTGTCTGGAAAAACAAAGTTTTTGATTTGAAGTAATAGCCGCTGAGAATTCATTGAATATAACACTTTTTTTCATTCCAACCCTTTTCTTCTGCATCAGATCTCCAAATTTGTAACTTTCAGCGATTATATGACTCCATTATGACTCTATCCAATGATTAATATGGGGTTAATAACTTTGTCCAGTGAATGCTGGTGTAAAGGAGTGACTGCTGCTGCCTGTGGCCCTATTAACGGGACATTTCGATTGGTTTAGAGAACAAATTATTGTGTGTTTCACCTACTCAGAAACAGCTCTTCCATGAAAAGACAGAGTAAGACTGTATTTTTAGGAACAATCTGTTTTCTGTCTGTAATTAATATGTTCCGGATTGTTTGGCTACTTTGGCCGGTGTAGCACAAACTAGACTATTATGCTCAAAGCTACTTTTGGGACATCCAATGCATCCTTTTGAAAGCATTAAGAGCAACCCCTGTAAATCACTGTGGGTTTGAGTAACTATCTAGCTTTGCCTAAACCGTGCCAGGTTTCTGTAACGAGCTGATGAGCTATCACTGGGTAAAAAAATGTATCCTTGATTCACACCTCTCTGGTGTAAATCCTGTTCCAATTTTAAAAGCACCTTGTTATAACAGTGTTGGACAGAGGAATTCTTGAGGCTAAGTGACATTTACAGCCTATGATACTAGTGTATCTGCACTGTGTATCCATCAACATTTGGCATTTAAGAAAATCTGCTCATCCTTGCATCGCCTGTTAAACACTCACTCTATTAGCAAAAAAAAAAAAAAAAGAAAAAGAAAAAAAAAAGAAGGAAATAATCCTCTTTGCATTTGAGTTTTTAATGGCCAAAAAAAGGGGTCAGTTTGACTGCAACGGCATGAAATCAGCCCCAAATGACCTCAGGTGACTGTATACCTGGAAGCAAAAGGTGGGTTAAAATGACAATTTTTTGTGTCCACAAGTTAATGCTGGAAAAACTTGCACCCTTTAGCGTGTACAGCTGTATTATCCCGGAGCAGTTTTTGGCTCCGTGTGAATTTACACGTCTGTCAGATAACTTGAGATCCATAGGCAAAACGTAGCGCTTGGGAACATTGTGTGGATTTGGGATGTTTCCTGTAGGAACTGGGAAGTGCAGAAGAACAAAGGATCACCTTCTTGCCGCAGCCAGCGTTCCTCGCTGCCCATCTCTCTCTGCACTCCAAGGAGCAGGACAAAAACACTTCTGTCCGCAGGTGATTTTAGGCTCTGCTTCGAAACTTCATTCTTAAGTCAAAACCACATTTTTTAGTTCAAAACTGCGTTCTTAATTTAAAACCGCTCGTGCGCTCCCTCCGTTTTGTTCCAAAACACCCAAGGAGTGTTTGAAGTCATGTTAAGGACTACAGGTTTGTCTGATTTGATTTTTAGGGAGTGTAAAATGAGCATCAGATTATGATTACTGAAAGCTAATCTAGGGTTTTGGCCACGGATCAGGTTCCTTTTTTTTTTCTCCTACTTCCTATATTGCTTCAGCCATTTCTACGTCATCTTTTCTTCCTGGGCTATCATACTGTAGTTGTTCAGCTCCCTGTTTTTCTAAGTCCTTGAAAGCAAGGGTATTTCCCATGTCTTCTCAAGGTGCTCTGCTCTGTGTATGGTTCTGGTTTCCTCTCCAGAGCCCTTCATACCCTCCCGATGCTGTGCCATGGCCTGAGCTGGAGCCCTGAAACCGCGCAGTTCCCGCACCTGCCCCTGCTGCCGGCTTCCCAGGTGGCCTTTGGAATATTTTCATTTATTCACCATACAGTGGTTTTACACCGCTCTTGTCTCCAACTTGCACCTGAGATTGCTGCCATGTATTTTAATGCATAATGCATTTTGGGATTCAGTTTGTGCTACTACGTAAAATGTGGTCGTATCGTTCATATGGCAAAGAGTTTTTTAATTCATAACCCTGGGACAAGCAAAATGAACACAATTTTTCTTTAATTTTTATAGGGCGAGAGTGAACGCAGTAGAGCAGAAAAGGTTTTTCTTGTTGGCAGAGCCACGTTGCAGCGTTTGGGGCTGCGTCGTGCATGTTGGTGGAGCGAGATGCAAGGCAGACGTGCTCGCTTTGATAGGTTTTGGGGGAGGTTGTGCGGCGGCGTAGCTCACAGTGGAGCTGGCACAGCTTCCAGGCCTGGGGTTAAGTTGCTCAGTTTGGTTCAATTGGTAATTAATAAAAGCAATGGCCAATTTGACTTTATACCATGTGTCTGTCTGTGTGGAACCTGGCACACGCAATCCCTCTTTCTACAGAGCAAGATGGTCAGCGTATTTTTTGACGCGCACATTATTCGGGGAACTTGGAAGCGTGTGAAGTTTCGGTGAAGGGGAAGAAGCCTCCTGACCCTCGACATAGGTTTAAAACGGTAGTTAAACGCAACTTTCAAAATGTTTCTTAAGTGCTGGCGTAGGCACACCTCCTACAGCTTCCAGATTTTTAGTAGGCAGGTCCATCAGAGTTTCGGGACAGCGTCTCAGCAGTTGGGTTGTCTCATAAACCCAGAAGGGGCCACCAACATTTTGGTGCAAGACTCCCCCCCCCAACCCCTCCAAAGAGGAACATCTGCTCCTTAGCATGCTGCTCATTTCCATGGCAGGACTCCAGTTGCTCTTCCAACGCAGAGCTCGGCAATAGTAGCGCTGGTGTCTGAGCTCTGGAACAAACCAAGTGGTTTGCGTGTGCTTTTGTGTGCCATGAGTTATTTCTACTGTGTGCTTATTTATAATAATGGGCATTCATTATTATGAGAGAGCCTTTTTGCTCAGGAATCATCACAGTACACGCTGTAAATGCATCTTGACAATAGTTTGTGTTTGTGTATTATGGACTCATAATATGTATTTATTTGTGTGTATAAAACTGTAATACCAAATGCATAGTAAAAAAAAAAAAAATCCTTAGGAAATTGCATGAACAGTAGTTCCATTTAAAATATCATATCTTGGCCAATTTTGTTATGTCCAAATATCCTAGTCGCATTGTAGACTAACAGCCTGCCAAAATTCACTTAAAAGCACAGCCAATTTTTAAGTTACAGAAGCACAAAGAGCAGTGGAATGTTCTTTTTTAGGACTCCTCTAACTTAAACAAAAATTATAAGGTTTTTATTGTTTTGCTTAAATCCAAGGGAAAAAATATTTGCTGCAACTCAGCCTGGATCACACTGCAAAATTCAGCATTTGGCTGTCTACAGGACCAGAGTACGCCACTTAAAACAAGTTGATTTGCTTGTTAGAAGTTCAAAGCCCATGTAAAAGTATATTTATTAGTAAATATGAGTCCGTTAGAGGAATTTTTATTAATGGAATCTAGTTTTATTTTTTACTTATTTATTCCCACCCCCCCCAAAGCAAAGTAGTTCTCCCATTGGGCTATTAGCTAGAGATATTTTCCCTGCTGACTGCTGTTCTGAATTGGGGTCTTTACAGATGCTTTATCTTGCTCTTTTCAGATTGTAAGAGGATATGCTGTCTTACTCACAGTGCAATAAGGAGAAAGTTTAAAATAATCTGAAGTAAGAAATGCTGACTGGTTTTTGCTCCTGTCAGTGGTGGTCAGGAACTACTACTAAAATGTCTTAAAGGAAAGAAACTAATATTCAAATTGTGGACATGACCCCAAGTGTTTGCATGAAAGAATTGGTTTTTTATTTTAACTAAGGTTTTGTTGTCAGGGAAAAAAAAAAAAAAAGGACCCGCTTTTAAGATTTCTCATCTACATACTTAAAATCATTTTCCACTGGCATCAAAGTAACAAATGCATGGATTCATTAGAATAATTACAGAAAAAAAGAGAAAAATGGAGTCGGTGCGTTAAAATCTCCATTTTAGCTCCGTATAGTGCCTGCCACGTGGGGGAAAAATAGTTAATTAGGACGGCAAAAGACAGCACTGAGAAAATGTGCTGCGTGACAAAGGTGGCAGAACTCGTCAAAGATTCGTGTTGAATAAGTAAGTTACAACCATCCCCATAAGATGGCTTAAAAAAAAAAAAATATATATATATTAAAAAAAAATGACATCTATGTATAAAAGCCCCCATAGCAATCCCCCATCGCTTGGTTGGAGTATTTGCAAAGGTTACGGTTGTAAAATAGCATTTATTTCTCCTGCGCAGCCGGCTGGCTTCTCCCTCGCCCCTCTCCGCGCCGCCTCCAGCCCCGTGCAGGGCTGCCTGTTCTTTATTCCCAGCGCAGCTTCTAGCCCGCGTGGCCAATCGGGGCGGCAGCGCCGGCCCAGGACCGCGCTTGGTGCTGAGCTCCAAATGTGATTCCAGCCCTGACAGGGGGATTATAGGAAACAGATGACTTACGCTTCTAATTTGTGGCCTTAAATTGCAAACAGAATTTCAGGAGTCGAGCGGAGTAATAAATGGCAATAGAGAAAGCCACACACAGCCAAATCAGTATGTGGTGGTTGTAGGTTAAACTAAATAGGAAGAGACAGGTTATGATGGTTTAGTGTATTACAGAGAAGAAAGTCTTAAATTACTAGTGCTGAGAGGTATTGCACTATGGCAGACAGTATTGCATTGTGTAGTCTACAGATATCACAAGCAGAACAATAAAAAAGCAGGTTTAGCATAAAACCTGTTGCTGGACAAATCTTTTTTTCCCCTTAGAAATGGAAGCTGTGTTTTATGTTTGTTTTGACCTTAACTATATGCTTGCCCCTTAACATCTGTTTTCTACTGTTGCAGTTTTTCACACCAAATTAACTGTCAGGGCTTCAGATAAAATAAGTTAAAAATACTTCCAAATTATTTTTTGTTGACTTTCAGGACTAGAAGAGTGTCCTGTTACTCTTCCTGTCCTGGATTGCAGCGCTTATCTCTCGCAGGCGTAAAATATACACCATTAAACATTTTCAGACAATTAAAAATTAGAATGGCAGATTTTAAACTTTTTTCCCCCTTTTTTTTTTGCTTATGGCAGTTTTGCGAGCCCCTGCTTTTTGCGTAATGGCATCAGAGTGTGTTTTGGAGGAGGTTTTTGTGCTTTCACGCTGGATCTGCTGACTTCTTTTGTTATCATTTGTAGCTTCTGGTTCTGAAAAGCTTCGGCGTGTTTATTTAATGATGATTTGTATCAAAAGCTTGCTCCGTGGTGTTAATTGGTGCATGCTCCTTGTAAGCCTTAAATTATAAAGATATATTCTTAGAACCCAGAGCAGTCTCAGATCTGATATGCTGACAACTAATGTGGGATTTGCTTTTTTTTCATCTCAGTACAAGAGGGAAGGAGAGATGAAGAATATGCTTAAAGGTCTGGAGAAATAGCTGGTACCACAAAGGCATATGTCAATTGTTAGTATTTCTTAAGCATCTTAATTTGAAGATGTATTTTTTAAAAATGGAACGAGTCTTTTCTTTAACAATATGGGATCTCTGGAGTCTCTGGAAGCTGTTAGAAAAACATTCCCATTACACACCAAGTAACGCGGTGGTATTATCCTACCACCCAGATAATACTGCCCTAAAATGACAACTGGCCAGACCTACAAATAGCATTAACCCAAAGATTTAAAGCAAGACAGGAAAAATAAACCTTTGGCTCCCCGGTACTTTGCAGTGCCGTGCCGTATAGGGCATTAGTCTGTGCAACCTGTAGGCTCCATCCTGGTGATTTCCCAGTCGGAGAAATCCTTTAGTCTTTCAGGGCATCGTAGCAGGGTCCAACGTCGACGTTTCATTCCAGGCAGCGGAGCCTGCCTGCATTTGAATGAACATAACTGTTATTATTGCAAAATGATTATTGTTTTAAGCAGGTCTTTTGATTATCATTGAAAATGACTGGCTAAATACATTTTGATTAATCACTTGCAAAAATTATGCTTGTTAGAGCTGTTTTATATTCTCTGTCGCTGTGTTCTCACTGTAGGTTATAGCCATTTCTTTACAGCTGAAGATTTTTTCCCTTTAAGTCACCTGGTGAGAAAGGAAAACAAATCTTAGTTGAAAGCTTTTGTCTGCGAGACAGACTCCTCTTTTCATCCCTATGTCCTTTAAAAAAATGCTCAATTATTGTCTGTGCCATAGAGGAAAGAATGGGGCCTACATAGGACCTGAACCTTTTCAGACAGGAGATGGCTTTTGTTTTTGCACCCCATCAACACCGCTCACCTAATTAAATCTGATATCTCTGGCTGAAGCAAAATGATTTGTTAATAGTTCTTTGGGAATTTCCTTAATGAGTTTAGATGTCTTTTGTATAGTACATGTGGGGGTATTTTGCAAATGGAGCTGAAAAAGAAAAAAAAAAAAAAATGGGGCAAAGAGAGAGGAGAAAGAGCACCAAACCAAGGAGCAAGGTGTGGGCTGACGGCGGGTGCTGGTGGGCTGCAGCCGGTCATTAGCTGGGGACACGCGGCAAAGGCGCTCGGGCAGAGCCCTCCCCATCCCACCCAGCCAGGGACATCTGTCAGGGACTCCGATATTACACCTTGATCAGGTCGAGACAGTGACACCATTTTCTTTAACAAACACCAGCAGCTTTTCTTTCTCCTTTATTTTAACATTTCTCAGGGGTTGGATTCCCTTTCTTCTCCTGCTCTGCTGAGAGTAAAAGGAGCTTGTTAACTTGCTTAGATATTTTGACTGCTGATGCACTTTGGCCACTTGCCTGTGGTAACAGTGTCAAAGCATTACTTGGGATAATTGCTATATTTGCAGTCTGAAGAGTGCTCTGACTTAGTGTTCAAGCTGCTGAATAAAAAAGAAATTGTCATTTTGGAAGAAATCTGTGAATTACCCTCCCAGTTAAAAAAGCGCACAATTTTCAAAATGCCTTTTCCCCTTGTATTCAAGCATAATGTTATTCAGATAATTAACATTTTAATAAATCGCTTAAAATATGAGATAGCAGCTTAAAAGGCTTTGGTTTCAGTAGGGTTTTGTTTTGTTTTTATTTTTAGCTTTGGGGATTAACCACTATGGGGCTCTATTTCTTCATTCTGTGCATACCCAAAAGTACCCACCGGTCCGTAAAAACACCGTGCGCTTCTAGCTTGGGGTTTTCAAAGGATGCAGGATCAAGCCCGTAGGTTTCGCCAAGTTCGCTGGTCTTTCTAGTTTCACACTTTGAACTAGTACTGTAAAATATCAGTGTTCTTGTAATTACGAAATAACTGGGATATTAAAAATATTAGTTACATTGTCAATTGTGTCTCAAGTCATACTGCATATGGATAGCCTGTGACAATTTTTTGATAGCCCTTCATTTAGTAAAGATGTGAATAATTTATACATGCTCTTATGACATCCATTTTCTGGGTGGAAATTGAGACTATAATAGAATTTAATTGTATGAATACGCTATAAGAAATGGCATCTTTAAACTATATTTGTTATGTACTACACCTTTCTGATATGTTTGTGCATCCCATTTGTTGTGCAATCTTTTTCTTTGAAAAATTAGAGCAGATACCGTAAGCAAGCTTTGGTCCAGGAAAAAGTCCAGATTTCTTGCAAACTCACTGAATGCCCTCAAGCTTTCTCTGATCCACCTTTAGAAGGGGCACCCGGCAGGATCATGGGCGGTAGCAGCAAGAGGTTGGAGTCCAAGGACCATGGTCCGTAGAGTCAGGTCAAGACTGCCATCAGCAGCTCGGGGCGAGCAGAGGAAGAGATGCTCCAAGAAAACGTTGCTTCTTGTGGCCCCTTTTTTCAGGTTTGCCCCAAAGCTCTAAAACATAAAACAAACAAAAAGAAAGGCTATTTTCTGATAGTTGGCATCGTGTTTCAAATCCTACCCTTCTGGATTCACACTTTCAAAATTGCACTGGATCTACTGTATCGTAACACCTAGGCAATACATAGTAGGCTAAATCTGTCTGGAAATCCATCATTTAATATGATCTAGAGGACATCCAACAGCAGAAACTGAACAACGAAAGGCTTGAATGAACCTTTCCAATGTCCTCAAACCCAAGTTAATCAGCCTAGCAATTACCAGCATTAAGAGCCTTGCCGCTATTCCTCCCTTACCTGTGTTAGGGTTCAATCCTGTTGCATCTGGCTCCTGTCGTTTTGTGGTATACTGATAAAGAGCTATTGATTTAATCAAAATTACACAGGTTGGAAGCCAGGACAGTGCTTGGCCCCAGGAAATCTTGCGAGGAAGCACCTAGTAAAATTACTCATCCTGCATTTTTCTGTTGCTCGTAGGCTTCAACGCTTGCCCGCTCTAATGCAAAGTGAAGCATACTTTGTTCTACTGCCTCCAGATACCTCGTGTGGCTGCCTGATGATCTCTGATGTGCATTTTACCTGGCATTTAGGAGTATTTATTTCACACAGGCATGATTACTTCTCTTACGGTGTTAATTCTGATAAATGCTGAGCTCTTCCAAAAAGTGCCGATTGCTCTACCGACGGACAAGGTGGCAAAGGGGAGAGGTATCTGGCGCGGTGCAGGGTCCCAGCTGACGTGACCTGAGGCTGTTGTTGGGGAGGGTTTAATGCGCATGACAAATTTGCTGCTAACAAAATTGTTCGGGGGCCAGATTTTACTCTAGGTTATGTGGATTAAAATTTGCAACAGTTCCAGAGGCTTCATTTGTTACCGGAAATTTCAGAGGTGGGTTAGGTCAGACTCTGGCTGCCTGTGTTTTGGGGTACGTTCTGCTCGGTGAGGGAAACCCTGTCCATTTTAACTCTTCCTTTATTTAATTCTTCCTTTATAATTACTGTTATGTTTTTGGAAGAGCCGTCTTTCTCCAATTGACTGTCCTGCGCATTTTCAAACTACTTTTGAATTAAAAAAAAAAAGTAAACCAAAACCAACCCCCTAAAAAAAAAGAAACCACTCCCCAAAAAAAGGAATTCCAAAAGTTAAATAGTATGAAAGAAAAGCTCCTTTCTGTTAGGGTAGGATCACCAGGGCTGGGATAAGCCCCTTGCAATATTATACATATTTGAAACACGAGAGCTATTGTTTTGAAGCTTTACTATGTTATTGTCCTGCTTGTCTGAGTAAGAAGCGTATATCTCTGGTGGATGGAGGGTAGCTAAGTAAGTCATGCATAGATGGAATTTATTAAGTTTGCATGGTAGTGACAGCTGTGAGTGGGAACAGTAACTCTGAACGTGCCAAGGGCTGAGAAAGGGAAGGAATTTTCATATGTGTCTTAAAGGAAAACGGCGGGGTAATTGTGAAAGCTTTTCTAATCACTCCTTCTCATTACCAAGGGGGAAAGTCACTGAAATGATTTTTAAAGTGTAATAGTCTGGCAGGGGGCTGTCTTTGGACAATCTCACCAGGCAGATGAGGACAGGGAAGAGTCGGGTTCTGTTAAGAACCACTGAACACCAGACAATTTAATACAAATCCATTCAAAGAGAGTTATACATATACATCCGTGCAACGTAGCAACTGGTTAAGTTATCTGTTAAATTGGCTAAAAATGTTTTTTAAATATAGAATTCACCCCCAAATCGCTTCCTAGCCATCTGATCTTCAGGAGCTTCTTGTGGAAACACTTTTTTTTTTTCCTCCCCCTTTTTTTTTTTTTTGCATTCCCGCTCTGCCTCCCGAGATGAAATTCACCTTCGCTGCTGGATCATTAAAATGGCAGCTGTCACTTAGAAGGAGACAAATTCCAGTTGCTGGGGCTGATCCTGGCAGTGCCGTGCGTGCGAATGAGACGCGCCTTGCCGGGACCGCCAGGAGAAAGGTCAGCCTGGGCTGCGAGAGCCAGGGGAGGGCTCCCCGGGGTGCCAACCCAGGCAGGGACAGAGGCAGAAACACCAGGAAAGGGGGAAAGAATTATTAATAGCCCACCTGATATTAAGTCACCTTGTCCCCTCATTTTTTTTTTGCTCTGGTTGTGGTGGATCGGGCCAAGCAACAGAACCCGTCTGGGGCAGGGGTGCTCCAACCCAAAAATAGTGTCAGGAGACGTCTCCTGCCTCCCCGCACTGCAGTGAGCGGCTGTGGACCAGAATTTACTAACACGGCTTTTTAACGTCCTTTTGAAACCCAAGACCCTCCCCCGGCGATTGCGGGGCTACCAAAGTGCGAGGTGACCCCTTTGCACCTCCTCTGCCCCTGCCTTGGGTGCCCTTCCTCCTCTTGCCCTCACCTCGCTGCACCCTCGATCCCGTCTGGGTACCTTGGGCACGTCACACGTGCCACAGGATGGGCCCCCTCAATACATTTGCACTTGATAATAGGTATAACGCTGACTGGCAGAATGTGATACCTGCCCTGTTTTTTTAACAGGGCTGCTTTCTCCTTTTGTTTGATATTTACATATATTTTTAAAATAGCCCCACCTTCGTAGCTCTCAGCACCATTCAGATTTTTTTCAGGCAGATTAAAATTAATTATAATTTTGGAGAGCTCTTTAGGTGGCATCTTTCAATTTTCACCTTTTCCGGGGCCTTTGTTGCAGCTTAAGAATGAGCGTACAGTAGGTTAAATCCGTGTTCTTAATGAAGCACTTCTTGCTCTCTGCTTTTTTGTTGTTAGACCACATAGGATATGTTCTGTTGATGTGTGGGGAGTTATGATTAGATGAGAATTTACCTCTGAGGAAGCTCAGATTATCGCACATAAAGTATCAGAAATAGAAAAATGATGTGCACAACCATGAAAAAAACAATGGATCTTATCTTTAGGTTTTTTTCCTAATCACCCTCCAGCATCACTACAGCAGTTAAGTTGCCTCAGGGCTTGCTAGGATTTATAGTTTATTATAACATTGATAAGAGCAGCTGAGCGAACAGTGAACTGGATGTTTGGTAAATATTAGTTTGAATTCATGGCAGAATTTTGATTCGATGTGTTCGCAATTCTCCTGTATTTACACAGTTCACTGCAAAATTGCACTGCATCGACTGGTTTGACAAATTGTGTGTATGTGTGTATGCTTTTTCCCTGAGTAGATGCCTGAACTAACCCGTGTAGAGCAAACAGCTCTCGTTGTGGCTGAAAACACAGTTTGAAGTTGATGTTCTGTCTGTCACATGAATTACATATTTCAGTTCGTAAGTTATGCAAATGGTGAATTTTATGTTCGGCTTTTGTAGTGTTGACTTTGAGTTTTGAATAACATCCAGGCTAATAGTTTGATGGTGAAATTAGTGAATAATTGGGAATAGCAAATCATTGCTTTTGTGATCTGTCGGTGAATCATTTAGATAAAACCGTTACCCGTGAATTGTTTTCTTCTCTTATATTTTGACACTTGATGCCACATCATTAAGGGATTACCCTGAGGAGCTTTCCCTTGATTTGCAGGGGAGTAAAATCAACCTCCCAACGAGAAGCCCAGCGCTGATGGGAATACCAGTACTACCTTAATGCTACCTAATGGATGTCACCTCCGTGGATTTATGAATCCCATTGCATCTAAATAATGGAGGAGAAGTGATGCAATACCCTTCACCCCTTGTTCTCTGTGGCTCGCCGGTGCTGAAGTCTGAAAGTAGCTTCTCGTAATCCAAGTTCACTATTCGATGGGAATTTTGGTATTCATACTTTTTCTAGGCATGGTCAAAGTTAAGAAATCCTGGGTTAGACTGTTTTAAAAAAGGAGATGAAATAACACAAAAATTAAACCGAAGTTTTAATTCTGTGTCTTTTTTTTTAAGCAACAAATGGAAACCCTTTATAAATCCTATTATGAAATGCACAGCTACAATAGGTTATAAAAATACCGGGTTACCTGTAAAGAGCCCATTGGTTTGCAGCGTCTGCCTGTTAGGAGGAAGGCAGAAGATCGTGCCAGGCCTGATGTGCTCCGTGAGCCCATGCATGGACACGACCCACGTGCCCAACCCGCCAGAACGGTCTCTGCTCCCCAGGGCCAGGCCGTGCCAAGCAGTGCCACATCTGGGCCTCACAGCTGCATGGCAAAGAAACCTCCATCACCTTCCCGAGAGCTGTTTGTAAGCTCATTAGAATAAATAAATAAATACATGTAGAAAAAACCAAAAGCCCAAAAGCCCAGCCGATCAGATCTTGCTGGAAAATTTAGAAAAAAATGGCCATATTCTACCCATTTGAGCAAAGGGGAGGATTTTCTTCCAGGATTTTCCAGACTAAGAAAGTCTGTTGGTGCTGTGATCCAAAGAAGGCAGAAGTGGAAACGCCCCAGTTCAGGCTTCTCTAAGTTAAATCACTTATCCGTGTTTTACCAGCCTTTATCAGAGTTTGTACACTTGCTCCAATTAAATTATTTTTTCTTCAGGGGAGCTCGCAAGGCACTTACATAAATTCTCTTAATTTCTGAGTAATGCAGTCCTGACAATCACTTAAGACAGTATAGTTGATACTGCTGTCAGGGAAGACTCTTTTTCAAAAGAATGTTTTTATAGAATATCACTGTGACACTTCGCTTAGATGGATGTCTTTAGCAGAATTTGATTAATGTAATGTAATAAAACAGATGCACACTAAAGTGTCTGTACATGTCTTGTTAAGTATGTTTGATTCATTATATGTAGTTCTCCTCACTTCTTTTCTCTTTCCTCAGTTCATTTTTTATCATTTCAATAATATATCTATAAATATGAAAAAGTTGGCAGTTTCTTTGACATATATGGCTATTAATTCATAACTCTAAAAAATTGTATCTTTCAACTTGTCACTTTAAAGCTTGTACAGTTTATTACAGTAAGTAACCTGTGTTGGAAATTAGATTTTGAACTTTAGCAAGGAGATAAATAAGCTTGTGGACATAGAAGTTATGCAGAAGATACCTAGATATAGTGCTAGAATAAAATTGCATGAAAAGATCACTTACTTGAAGATGATAATTTCAGAGCTCCCTCAGGATCACATTAAGATCGCGTATTGGAAATGGGCTTCAGCTTGAATTCCAATAACTTTAATTCCTAGAAATGGCATTATTTCAGTTAATCCTTTTCCTTGGGTGGGTGTGTTTGCCTCATTCTGTAGGCCAATAATATATATCTAAATATATGAAATTTACTTTAGAAAGACTCCTGAAAATTCATCTAGGCCACGCTTTGTTTTTTCTTTTGCAGCATCAGTCAACCTGGGGAAAAGAAAAACCTGGAAAATTTTAATAACCTTGTTACATAGTGTATGACAACGTTTAAAATGAACGAGGTTAGTTATTTCCTAATTGGTCAGCTATGTCATGGGGAAGCAAGGATGGTCCTTAATGTTTTTGCTTTGCTTTGCTTTGCTTTGCTAGCAAAATAGCCACTCTGTTTGTTTTCTAGTTAGTTTTTAGTCTTTTTGACTTTTTTCAGAGCATGTCTGACAGGTCCAGTCCAATCTTTGACCGCATCAGGTTTGGGACTGCAGAGATTGTTTTCACTGAGTTTTCTGCAGCTGGGACATCTTTTTTGTGTGAATGCTTCTCAGGACGCATCTGGACTTGGGAAACTTTCTTAAGTGAGTTAAGCAGAGCAGGAGCTCCTGAGCTGGATGCACCTGGCGATACAGCCTGGCAGGACAGCATCCGCCCTCCTGGTGTGACCACATGGAGGGTCTACAGGGGTAAAGCTTGGACGAGTGAGCCATGGGGAGGGGAACCAAGGAAGGATGCAACTGCTCTGCAAAATTATCTCCATCCTCCTGCCGGCAGGATTATTTCATTTGGTTATGGCAGGGCACGGGGCGCCGATGCCTTGAACTTGGCAGGCAGAGACCATGAGGACCTCGCACTGCCGACGTCCAGAGCACAGACCACGTGAAACGGCGGGTGGGTGGAAGCATGTACCCTGGCGCCCAGTGGGTTTGCCGGCAGCAGAAAATACAGAAGTCAGGGCAGCCCGGGAGCGATGGGAAACTGCACAGTGTAACTGCTGCGCAGGTTTACAAATCACAAGGCGATGCCTCGATTCCTACAAATCTTGAGGATTACACAGCGAGCAGGGTAGACGCGGTGGGTAAAGATGTGTGAAATCAAAGCTCCTAAGTGAGGACAGATGGACCAGCCGCAGGAAAAGGGAGGCGAGGAAGGTGGAGATGCAACAGAAGATGTGCCGTTTGGTACATGGTGTGGGCGTGTTTTGCAGTTACGTTTTCTGCAAAGCAGGGGCTTTATTACTAATGTTCTGCCTTGGTTTCTGTTAGACCAGGGCATGTGGTGTTGATAATGTGTAGCCTCAGAGTGTGGCTGTATTAATCAAGCGTACGTGGTAAACAGGATCAAAAAGGAGGCAGGGGGATTCACTTTCGAGAAGTGTTTGAGCTTCAGTGTTTTCCAAAGCTTTGAGGAAGCACATGCGGTTCCCTGGAAGCCACAGCTGACTGATGCGGGTTTGTAGGCACCCCTGCAAAGGGAACTGAGTGTTCACAAAACAAAGGTAGGGTCCTGGGATGAACACCAGACCAGTTGCACGTACACCAGCAGAGATAACTATGTGATGTGGGGAAAAGACGGCAGCATTAGGTACCAGCCCACCGCAAAACGCTGGCCAGTAAACTGGGAGGCGTGCCATGCCCAAGAGCTGGGACAGCTCCTCCAAAGCTGGTCCTCCACAATGCAGTTGCATCTCAGATGCTGAAGTTCCTATCTCCTGTGCAGGGAAGATGGTCCTGCCAGACACACACAGGGAGGAGGCGAACTCTGTTTGCTCGTAACTTTATGTATAACAGTTGTTAACCAGCCAGGTAAAGAAAGCCCCGCAGGCCCTTCACCTTGAATAAGCCGTATCTCAGGGGAGTCAAACCAGCTGTATTGATTCCTGTCAGCACACTTGTCCTTGGGGAATCATTTGTTTTATAAAAACAGATTGCCAGATCTCTACAGCAGAAGGTAAAGGGAGAAAAAACAGGTTTGGAATGAAAATGAATGAAACTTCTGAGAGTGAAGAGCTCCTATCAGTGATAATCTGCAACATCTGGGCATGAGCAGCTGGGAGAGGCACCTGGAATAACGAGTGGGTGGCAAGAGAGAGGACCACTGCTGTAAGAAAAAACTTCATGGGCTTGCTCACCTCAGTGCGAGCACAGCTCACTTCCAAGCTAACTTTTCAGGGGATGACAAGTACCCTGGTGTCTCTGGGGTGTTTTCACCAGGGAAATTCATCTCGCCCTTTGGGTGCCACAAGCCCCCCGGCTCTTCCCTTCGCCTGGGTTTCAGTTCCTGGTGCTAATGCTCCTGTCCCGCACAGATGTACTAATGCCTGGTGCCAGCGGGCGATTTACTGCCTGCTTCGTGCCTAAAGCTGCTGTGATTCACCACAGCTCTGCTCCACACCTATCCTGCCCGAGGGGCTCAAGTCTGCAGAGGATGCTTTGACCAAGCTGAGTTGCATGCAGAGGCGAGGAGACCCCATGGTCAAAGGGTTTGTTACAGGAGAAGGTCAGCATTAAATATTGCCTTCTCCAGACTTGTGGTAATGATTTAGATCCAAATACCCAACATCCAGAAAAATGTCATTGCCCCTGAAACTACAAAGATTTTTCCAATCCTCTTGAAACTATTGCACTTTAATATGAGCAGGTGTGTAAGTGCAGCAGCATGTTTGAGATCCTAGGGCTGCTCAGGAGGTGCTTCACCCAACAGCTGCTCTTATTCTCTTCTTGAATCCACCACTATAAAGTGGTTGAGGCCCAGAGTACCATCCTGTAGATACTGAGGGACCCTCTCATCACAACGATTTGGGATGTACACACGGGGGAGGAAATAACCTGTTTCTACTGCAAATCAGGTAAAGGACTAGAAGATAGCTTTCCCTCAGTAAGTATTTTTACTTATAGGCAAAACTATACATGACTACCATGAAAGCCAGAGATCGGTGATGAGGATGCCTGCTCACTCTAGGAGGAGGATTATTACTGGTCTCAGCAGATGTACACCTGTAAGCCTCACACATCTCACTTGCCAATTTAGGTGGCTTGGCTTGGCTTGGCTTGTGGACTTTCATGAACCTCCTTCCTGTTCACCCTTCATGTGCGTGGTAGAGGAAAGCCTTGACACTTAGCTCGGCTGAGGCTTCCTGGCCAAGCTGTGCTGCTGGCACAGGTGGGGCTGCAGCCTGCAGCAGCACAGGAGCCTTCACTTGGGCCTGACTGCAGGGAGGTGACCAGCAGAGGAGCTGGGATCTCCACTTCTTGGGTCAAGGAAGGGAGGAGAGAAAGAAAGAAGAAAGAGTGCGCTCATTTTTAAGGTAAAAACAGCTATTGGAGGTGGGAAAACAAAGCTGAGGCAATGTGCTGCAATAGCTTGTGATGTTTTTGTGTTTAAAAAACAAACAGTGAAAACTGAATTTCTTTATTGTGCTGGAAAAGGCTTGGAGTGGTTGTTCTTGTGGATGTTTAGTGGTTGAGCTCTGGTCTTGCTGTTTGCTTTGGTTCCTTCAAACAAATCTCTTGAACATGTTCTTAAATAAAGCAAGCAAATAAAGTTGTCTTAAAGGAGTTAGTGCATTTACTTGTGTGCTTATATTAAGTGTGTGCTTAATTGTTCCTTTGATACTAGCCAAGGTACATAGATAGCAGCTCTGAGTAGTTTCTGTGGTCTGATATCTCTTCTTTCTGTACATTGTGAGTGAGGACTCTCCTACTTGTGTGTTAGCTAGTGGGGCTTGTAAGATGGGAAGAAATAATTGATGCAAAATTGCTGTAGGTGTAGAGCCTTTGCATGCAGTTAAAGTTGAAGGCATTACAACTGGTTTTCGATGCTATTTTATAGCAGGAGAAGTGGCTTTCCTTCTGCAAATTGCCTGTTCCCCAGGCAGAGTAATAAGAAGAGTGCGGAAAATGCCTGTGCCTGGTTCACTCAGGCCCCATAAACGCAATGAGTCAGGTATTTTGCCTTTATACGCTGAGCTGCGAGCTAATGGAAATATGCTAAAAAACAGTTAAGCTGGAAAAATAAAACCTCTCTGATCGTTGATCCTGAAAGCACGGGGAGCTGATCTGATATCAGACTGGAAGGGGATGCCCAGCTGCACGCCTCCAGGAAAGGGGAGGAAGAGCTGGTTTGCTGCCTGCGGCCAAGGCGCAGGTTACCGAGCACCAGGGCGGTGAACGGTTTGAAAATGAGGAAGGGGTGTTGCAGGGTATAAAATTTCTTCTGGAAAGAAGGGTGTGTGTTGTGGTGAGAGCACAAGGAGGTCAGGCAAGAAAACCGTAAACACCTCTCTGACTGGGCTGTTTCCTTCCCTGTTCCCTCTGCAGCACTGGCCTCCCCCGTTATCCCCAGCAAGAAGAGAAGTGAGAATTAAAATGTGGTGTATTTGGGGGTGTCGGTGTCCCTGCTGCACCTGCTCAAGTGCTGAGCCGCAGGTGTTTGTGGCCACGTTTGTGCTACTGCTCCTGCGAGGGAAGGGCGAAGGGGGCTGGAGAAACCTCGGGTGCTGCAAGGATGCTCTTCAGGTCACGCCAGCGAGAGAGCTGAATGCGAAGTCTTTTTATGTGTTTGCTTGCTGTAGCCCCCAGTTTATTGCTCTGCAATTCCCTTCCTCCCCCCAAAATGAAAACCCATGGTTTATCAAATCTCATTTTCTCCAAGTGCCTCTACTGCCTTTCTAAGTTTAGTCTTCTCTCTTAATTGCATGCCAAGTTGGAGAAAGGGGGGGGAGAAATTGGTTAATTGATTAGTAATTTAGTCTCTGGTGATATGCTTATTTAAGAAATCTGCCGGAGTTATACATGTCAAATGATTCACATAAAAACAACTTCAAGTGAATCATATATAAAAATGACATAATTGCTATTAAACTTAGAAGCCATATGTGTGGCTGAGGAAATCACTTTATTGGCTTTAGCAACTCTTTTATATTTCTTCCCAAAGCCAGTTATACTCTTGTGAGCAGAGAAGGCATGTTTATGTGTAGGAAAATAGCCCCTACGTGTGTTATTTAGAGATCTGTTAATTCAAGGAAGTAGGTGCATATTCCAACAGCGCAGGAAAAAACCAAAATTTTGAGTGTTGGGAAGCTGAGAAAGGGGTCTGTCGCTTTTTCTTTTTCTCATCAGCAAGATTAAATGGCAGCTCTTGCAATATGCACCATCTGAGATTTTATTGCTCTCTGTTATTTTTAGTACTAGGAGGGAGATTAAATGAAATCCGGGATTATTTCAGACAGTGTTAAACTTTTTATTGCTCATTTCTGCCGTCAGGCTCAGGCTGACCCAGTTGGATGGGTCATTAGAGAAGGTGGGCTCTCCTCTGCAAGCACGCAGACAATTAATTCCTCTACATATACATTGTCTTATAGGAAAGCTGAATATAGCAACTGCAAAAGTAAATATAGCTATTAACACAGCTAGTCTTTTATTTGACATTACTCGGTTCTCAGAAGTCTGTTGTGTGCTGAACTTCATATATGCAAACAGTATTTTACGTGTGGCTCAGCATCCATATAGCCTCTGTGGCATCACAGGCTTGTGTGGCTTTCCTGCGTGTTTTGGAAGCTTATTTTTATTTATCTCTTTAAGACTACTTGAAATAAACCTAAACTGATTTAATATTTTGCATTTCTTTATCAGGAGAAGATAAAAAAAAAAAAAAAAGGCCTTTTTCTGAATCTGTATTTCCTTCAAATCTGTACATTAAGAAAATTAGCTTGATACAGCTGACTTGATGCTTGTTACTGACGGTTTCTTCATTTTTATTCCTTTTTATAGGGTGGTGCCTTTTACATTAGTCACAGCCCTAGACACGTTGATATATGCAGTACGGAAGGCTTTGGGTGGTGGTGTTGATGAATAGCTGTTGTAGCACTCTTCTGCAGTTAATCTTGGGATGAAGGAAAAATTCTGGTCTTGCTTCTGCAGGTTTCAGAGGTCCTGCCTGTCTTCGGGGTGGGTTTTGTAGGTTCACGAGCGTGCCTGCCGGCTGGTGCCGGTGCAGTTTTAGCTCAGGACATTAGCAAGTCCCCCTTGATGAAGAGGAGGGGTCAGTAGGCAGCTATTCAGCTTTGACAGCGTGCCCGTGTCATGGCACCGAGGGATGGAGCATCTATTGTAGCTTACCTGATGTGAAGAAAACCCCCTAGTATTTTTTGCAATTAGTTGCTGATAAATCAATTTCTAGAAGCCCCACGTTAAAGACTACCAAAGTGGCATGTCATTATAAGCCGTATTTGGTTATGTTTGGAATAATGTTCCCCATACTTTGGGTACCCTGACTGTCCCATGGTCTGTCCTCACACGTGTGGTGCTCAGCAGCGAGCCCGAGCACACACTGCTTCCACCGAGAGCGTCTGGGCTGTCCCGGCATGAGCAAGTGAGTCAAGAAAGTGGGGATTACACTGTCCTGAACTGGCTTTTTCCCTGCTGCGTGTCTGTCTAATCTTGGTCTGAAGCCACTGATGTAAGAGGAATGAGCTTGGACTAGAGAGGCCAGCACAAAACTTCTGCGATGGGAATAACAATTTAGTCTGGAAACACACAGCACTAATGGAGCCCTGTGGCTCTGACTCAGCCATCCTCTCATTTTCAGCTCTAGCACGGGAAACCCAAAGCCTTCCCCTTGCCTGTGCCTGCTGTCCCCTTCTTTCCCCTCAGACCTTTAGCCTTTTACCAAATGCGGGCTGGGAGCTCATTGCTGGGGCTGTTATCTAGGAGATGCTGGTTGTTTGGGTAGGACTGTCACTGAACTTGTCAGTAAGCATAAAGGGCTTTTGTTTCAAAAAGTAAATGCAGCTGGTTTGCTTAATTATTCAAGAAAAGAAAAGGGACATCAGACTAGGTAGGGAGCTGCAAAGCAACAGAATATTCTTTAGAAATATTGGACATGTTGCAAACTGTCTAAATAGGAACACGTCTGAATGGAGACTTGGTATCAGCGGTCATGAATCTTTTTTTGATTTTGGGAGCTCTTACTCATTTTCGTCTGAATTCAGGTTCAGAGCTGAGTCATTCCTTCTGCTCTTCTTCCCCCGGTGACTTTTCCATGCTGCTTCATTTTTCCCAGATAGACGTTACTGGAGCAAGACTATGCTAACCGCACCGCAAGCAGTGAAAACAGTGTACGATTTCCTTGGGAGGAGGAGAACATGCCCCACGTGCGTTTCTGTGACGCATACCGCGATCACACGAATGGTCTCTGCTTTAGGAAAACAGCTCAGGATAAGGTATGGGAGAGGCGGAGGCCATTAGCATCGCTGGATTTACCGCTAGCTCTGGCTAAAGAGGAAATAACGAACGAATGTGGTGTAATCTTCACTCCGGTGCTCAGTTTAGCAACACAGAAGGTTGAACAGGGGCTGAGAGAACCGGTGTCAGGAGCCGTTCTTGCATGTTTTATATTTTCACCTTGTTTGGTATTGACACAGCATGGGATAGCATGAGAGAGATGGAGAGAAAAACGCATTTCAGCAGAGGAAAGGGGCCCCTGTATAATGAAGAGTTCAACTGAAATAAGTGTGTGGGGGGGAAATTTTCTTTGCATGCCAGATTTCTTGCCACTTTCAAGCTAATCCTTTCAGTTCACTTCAATACAGTCACTGAAGTAGCTTAGAAAAAGAGAGAAAAAGATCTTTGATATGCTAGATCAACCAAAGTTTAAAAAATCTCTCTTTGTATATGCCATTTATAATGCAAATCTCAAGTTGGCATTTTAGGCTCACTTACTGCTGTTACTGAAGTACCTTGGAATACAAAGGCTGGAGATGGAGGGAGATCCCAAACGACAGAGCGCCTTTGATAGTTCAATAATAAATTTAAAAAAAAATTTACATTTTCTCATTTCTGTAAATACCTTCTACCTCTACAGTGTGTGTGAGAGACAGAGAAAAAGGGAATGTTGCTGGACAAAGGCTAAAGTTATTGGTCCAAGTCTGCTGGGAATTTGAAGTCAGCTTTGCCAGTGTGTCCCCAGAAAGGATTTGACCCTGGCTGAGGTATCCTGTGACTTTCCTCCTACCAGGGAGAAAGCATATGTGCTGACTACGTTTGCTTAGTCAGTGAGCAACTGGTTAAGTATTCTTTTGGAAAGAAGCCTAATTTCTAAGAGTCGCCTTCCCAAATATATAACCTGATTTCTTTCCCTTGTGTTCCCAACATTTAAGCACTGATTAAATGTCACCAAAGATAATAGGAGAAATGCTCATGACGGCCAGCCTATTTTAAAATAGCATGGGCATGCTTAAAGCAATAAGTAATTTTGCCTCTGTTACACAGTGTGTTTAATGCATATTTAAATTAATCTGTAGACAACTTTGAGCAAGCTGGATCTGGAAATGAGTTATCTTTCTAATTGGGGATATTTTGGGATTTGCCCTGCTGAATTTCACACAACCGCTCCATGAAAGGTGACGATCAAATGGGTTGATTGTGGCCTCCTGTCCCACATGTGCTCCGCCGTGGGAGTGGGGATGCTGAGATGATCCTGTCCACCTTTTGAATCCCGGTATTTTGGTATTGTAAGGGCACTGGGGTAACTCTCTGGTCTGCAGTTCATAATCCAACCTCATGCTCTGTTTCCAAACCTTGTTTTCTCTTGGTGCTATGTAATGAGGGCAGAGGCAGGTTTCTTTATGAGCAGTTACAACTTGGTTTGCTGGGAACTGTCTTCTTAGCACAGATGTGCAGTGCAAGGCATTGATTTAAGGAACTGGCCAAGCACCTACAATTTCCCCAAATGCTGTGGTATTTAGAATTGCTTTACAACAGAAATGTTTTCTGCTACTGCTGCTCTCTGGAGCATCTGCCCATTGATACCTGTGTCAGTAGGACCTTTCATAGGGTTGTGATACACTTGGTAGCTCAGCTAGCGTAGAGTGGATTTGTCCTACTCTGTTAACTAAGTATCATTATACTACGGACACTCTTGCGAATAAAAAAACCTATTTGAGAAGTAAGTAAAATGGACCTTGATGCAAGAATTAGTCTTCCTTTCCACTCCCTGCTTGGTGCCAATGTCTTCTGTGCCCATTGAGAAACCACTATGGCATAAGAGTTGAAACATGGTTCAGGGGAGCAGCAAAGAAAATGCATCTTCTGAGAGTCAAAGTGTCAAGATCATGTTTTTATTTTATTTATTTTTCCCCACTGTGTTGTTTTTTTTTTTTAACTGCAAATATCACTTAAATCATGACTATAGTGTATGACAGACTGTATTCACTGAAAGTGCTAGTCTTTTATTTTGAGGGGTTTGGAAATGTTTCGTTGAATCTGGGGAATGATGGGTGGAAAAAAAAAAAGAATGATGTGTGCCCTCTAACTAAGCTGTTACTGATTATCTTAGTGCAATGTACAGATTAAGGGCCTGATCTAAAGACCGCTGGGGTCAATTGACTGAAGTGGACTTTGAATCGAGTCTTATGAGCGTTCAGCGTATGCAGTAGTGGAGGGTGATGGAGACGAGCACAGCACACTTTCCTCTCCAATAAGCCTGAAATACTCCCAACTGAAAATTTAAAGCAGAGTTGGTTTTCTGGCTTGTATTGGAAAACCCTAAAATGATTGCATAAGGGCTATTTTTAATACGTAATATGAGAAACATTCATCTGGGAGCACAGTTTATTAGTAGCATTTCAAGAATGTGACTTTTCAGGTGTAGGAACTGGCATTTCAGAGTTTCTTTCTTTTTGGACAAAAGGGTGTTTCTTCAAACTTGCTGCTTTCGAAAATTCTGTGATCTAAGTCCACTAGATTACATGTTTTCTCACACGATGGTGATTCTATTGCCTTTTTCAGGCTGCTACAGAAAAACTCAAGGGAAAAATATAAATAAAATATGCCCAAGCACGCAAGTCAATGATCTGTGTGTTAAGCCTATTGGCACATACAGGACAATTTTATTGCATGACCTACTGGTTAAAAACATCAAAAATATAAGTCAAGTCATTTGAAGAACTGCTGTTTAGTGAGTTAGAATGAATGAAGTCTTTATTGAGTACATGCTTCCAGATTCATCACTGGTTCTGTTCTAGTCATGCCCTATCCTAGTCTTAACTGCCCCAGGCAGTCTTTTTGAGGCCACTTGACCTGCCAGTCATATTTCAGAAACTACTGATATGGTACTTGCTGATTTAGTTTAGATTCCAAACAGGCTAGCTGCTGGATTACAGACTAATGACCCATCAGATGCTAAAGGCAAAGGCTTAAAGTGCACTAGTGAATTAAGCCTCCACATTGTCTGAAGGGAAGAATTTATTATGTCATTAAACTTGATTCAATAAGTTTCATTTCTTTAGATGCATTGCACTAAGCAAGAAGTAAGGAATTAATGTGACCTAGAGATAGCATTTTGATTCTCTTCAGGTAAAGCATTGATATTCAGGTGTAGCATCAAGGGATGTCGTTTCGTAGAATTTTAGCTGTATTGACAGAAACGATAGGTTGAGAAAACTCTGCGTAGCTGATTAACCAACCATGGACTCCTCAAACTAGGTTCACTTGAATATATGCTCCACTTGGTAAATACACAGGAAAGTGAGGCTTGCCTGAGTTGATGAGACCCTTGGTGAGGTTTCAGGGGCTTTCCATCAAATATCAAAGCCTCAGTGGTGTAAAGATATTAGTAGTAAGTTATAGATGGCACTGGGATTTAATGCAAAACTTAATACAAGCACATAATGCGATGAGTCAAACGGGGATTGCAGCTTGCCTCTCAGAAGACTGTTATAGTGATCTGAAGGAAAAATCCTGCATAACGCAAAGATCACTTTAAAACAAAAAAAAAAAACCTAAAAAAATAAACATTTGGTGTTTTATCTATCTGCATATGTCTCCTAGTTGTGTTACAGCAACAGAAAAAGTGTTTATAAATAATAACAAAGATACTTTGGGAAAATGTTAGGATATCTGCCTGTAGCTTTTGTCACTCATCTCTCACAGTATCTGACGAAGTTCTCTTGAGTTCTTCAAGATGTTTTTATGTTGTAGAGGTGGTTACGTTATCAGGAAAGAAGTAAAAGGCTAGAAGCAATCAGTGGTTTTACTGAAATTCTTTTATATCAGACAGTAGGATGGCAAAAGTGTATATTTCTGCGTTTCAAAATCAATTTAAATGTGGTTAGATTATATTTTTAATAAATTATATACTTTATTACAAATGTTAAGTTGCACTGAGACATTGTGAACCATATATATTTATATGACAGCAGGTCTGGGATTAGGATTTTTTTATTAGAAGATTTTAATCACTTTAATACAATTCATAATCAAAGGGAGTATTTAATATTCTGGTCTCAAAATTAAAATTGACCTAATGGGCTCATTGTCTCTTCCTTTAATGGAGACTATTCTTTCCCTAAAATGCGATAGCTTTTCCTTGCGAGTTAAAGAAGTGGTTAAAGGTCACTCTGATTTATGTTCATACACAGCCCTACTTTTTTCTTTTCTCTAACACACTGGAAAGGCAAAATTCACTGCTATGCTAAAACTACTTTCCACTGTGGTCTGAATGATTAAATCCTACAGATATGTGTGTATATACACACACGTACACTTAAGAATTCATATTTATCATTAGGCTTCTAATGAAAAACATATATAATTCAACTGACCACTGCAAGATCTTAATCTACTGGATGGACTTCTGAAGAGCTAAAGCCTAGAATTCATCCAGCTCCAGGAGATCCAACAGAACATCCAAAATGTCTTTCACCTTCCCCTCCTATTAGAACACTCTTAATTAGTTTGATAGGACTAAGTAGGTGGCCCATAAGTTGTTTCAGACCAGTATGAAACTCAGCTTTACCTGGTTTATGGTGATGTTTTTTGTTTTCATGCTTTTTTTTGTGTGTGTGATTTGAATGAAATGCTCTGCTAGGAATCAAGCAAAAGCACATGCTTTAGGACATACCAGGCCAGTGTACATCAACACAAAGACTTTCGTTACGTAAGCCTGTGTGTTTGGGACTGGAATGGGCACTTCAACAGCCTAACGTTTACAAAAACTTTCCGAGGACTTGATTTAGTGTTTGTAAAACAAATTTTGGAGTCTCAGAAACTGCTATGTAGTGGAGTTTTGTTGCAGTCAGCTTTTCTACCATCCTTTGTGGTGGGACTTTTGTCAAAGGCCCAAACCGGGGTCACCTGCAGTGCTCTGTGTGGACACCCTCAGCCTTGTTCTTTTTACCCTTCTCCACTGAAAATGTCAGGAAGCTCTGAAGTGGCCGTGTGAAAATTAATCAGATTCTAGTATTGTGCTAAAAAGGCAAAATATGCTATTTAAATATGGAAGGGTGTATATTTATCTTCAGGCATCATCTGTGGCATCTTATGCTGGTTGCACATAAACATTATCCCCAGCCGGTGCAGTAGGACCTGTTTCTCGGCATGCTCTTTGCATTCTGCTGAGTATGGGCCGTTCTGGCCCAGTATGGGAGGAAACTGCTTGCTAGAGTTTGAATTGCAGATGTATTTCAAATTTATGGGACCTCCCAGATACCCAATGTGTTTCTCTGTAAGTGGCCAATAAGCGGTTCCTCCCAGGAAGGAGGGGTAACGCTGGCTGGGGAGGAGAAGGGTGAAGAATGAAAGAGGGGAATGTGGAGCCACAGGTGGCCTCAGCATGCTTCTCCTTCTCCTTTTGTGAGCCAAAACTGTTGAGCGGTCCTATAGCTGGGATGGGGAAGGCCATAAAAGCGTTAGAAACTGTCCCTCCCACTTCCAGAAAAATCTCGGTATTTCAAAACATCCAGCATTTCAGTTTTTGGCACTGAATCTAGATATAAAAATGGGGGCCTGAAGCTGATGAGAGCAAACTCCGCTTCTGATGATTGACTCCATGTCGTCTCGACACAATCTCCGTCTGTTTTCCCTAGCTGTGTAACAGGGATAATATTTAACTAGCCCGTGGTGGTGTTAAGTAGTTATCGCTTCTATAGTAACATGTTTATTATCGATCCCACGTCTGTTCCTTGCTGACTTGGGCAATGTGTACTTGCCTGCTGTATTGTATAGCTAAGTAAGTGTTGTCAAGTGGCTTCCTCTGTGTGGCAGAGATGTGACAAACCAGACTTGGAAGTTGGGGTAGCAGAGTATTAGGAAACGAAATATGCAGAAAGAGAGCTTTTTTGCCAGCTTTTGACTGCGCGTGCACCTTTACTAAGCTTTCCTGGGGAATAGTCGCAGCCTGAGGCTGCTGGAAAAGTGAGAACCCAAAATACTGGCTTTTCCCATGAACAGTATGAGGGCACAGTAAGTAAGGGCAACGCTGCTTGAAGACCACCTTAAACTCTTCTTTGTCTTTTCAAAACTTGTCCCATTTCAATCAGCATTTGGAAATTTTAACCCGGACTTAATTTTTTTTATAGCATTACAAATACTCATTCATTTCTCTTCTTTGACTGCTAAACACGTATCGTGCAAAAGAAATAAGCTGAGAGGGAAGGAGAAAATGTCTTTCTAGATTACTGCCGTCATCATTCCGTAGACCACTCTGTTGTGCTGTATAAACACCGAGTAAAAAGATTCCTGCTAGCAAATACATATTTGACTTGTGTGTGCCAGTTACGCTGTTCTCCTCTACAATATTTCTTCAACCTTTTCAGAATATACTATTCCAAAAATACTTTCAGGTTTGGAGTGCTTTGTAAATGTTAGCTTGCAGGAAAAGCAAGAGATGGGATTTAAGCAATTCTCCCATTTTACAGAAGATGAAACTGAGGCATGAAGAACCACAGCTGGTCAAAATTTTTTTAATATTATCTGATAACAAAAAAGAGGTCTCTTTCTGGAAATTAAATTTGCATCCTGTTTGTACAGGACAGACTATAGACTGCCTTAGTCTCCTGTTTTAAATAGGTTTTCCTCTTTTTTGTGTGGAACTAATCCAAATTTGTTGCTAAAGGTATATTTTATTTATATTTATATATATGATTTATGTGTCTGTGTACTCGGCATTTGTTTAGTAAAGCCTGTGTGTATACGTATAGTATTTGCCATTGTTCACTGTAGTCCTTAGTTCTTGTTTCTGAGGGTTTTTTTTTTGTTTAAGTGGCTTGAGACACTTAATTAAAACTTACCTGGCTTTACAAACCTGGACAGTCAGTTTAAAGGGAAAGAGGAAAAAACCCCACCACCTTTACTCGAATGTGTCGGGTGGGTTTTCTTTCCCAGCTGTAATATACAGGTTTAACATCAGATCTTAGCAATGGGAGGAAAGCTAACCACAAAGACAAGTTAAAAAGGCAGAATTTGTTGTTCTTTTTTGCAGTGGATGACTTTAATTTCAAAAAGGGAGTTTCAGTTACCTATTTCATAATGCTTCACTTGGTCCCAGGTATTTCAGGTAGATTAATAGCCTGATGTATCGTGCCCAGTGTGAAATCAGTGATGCGGTAGTGTTACCTTGGATGCAATAGGTACAAGGTACAAACTTCATATTCTTGTTTTTCTCTTATTTGCATTCTGTCTTCCACCTTTTGGTAAATTTTAAACACACATTGCAGCTCTAGCAAGGCTGTTATTGAGTTCGCTTGAAAAATTGGTGCAAACCAGTTACTGTAAAGGGGAACAGGTCATTATTTTGCAGATGAGGTTGATGTATCAAGGAGTTCTTGACTGTTCCAAGCATTTTGCTTCTGATTTGTTTTAGTAAAATATCCGTTAATCAGATACAAAGGTGGAGTATGGTATCTATTGTGTTTATGTACCCATTGACCTTAAATATTTTTGGCACTCCTGCTGCCTTTGTTTGCTTCTTGGTCTGTGCTCCCCCTGAATGGCAATGTGGAAAGATATCTGCGGCTGACTGATGGGTAACATTGTAAGGACGTTACGCTCTCGGAAAAGGAATGTCAGGAAGGTTCTAGATATGGTGTCCCAGCTGCAGGTTGGCTTGGTCTCCATAATGTAGATGTAAGCCCATGTGAATTTTGAATTCACAATTTTGAGCAAGTATCATGTAGTGCCTGAGGGTCTTGGTCTTAAGAGCACCCTGTGAGATCCATTTCTAGATGGATTTGGGTAGATAAATGATTTCATAATTTAGGTTGGTAACCTAAACACTTTCATAACATCTGGCCCTCAAAAAGATTTGAGTGACTTTTGTTGGCACATCAAATGACAAACAGAGCGGTCAAATTTTCTGACCCTGGGCTGGTCAGCTAACTTTCTCTGGCTCTCCCCTTTCTCTCCCTCTTGCTCCTTTGAGCAGCAACACAACACTGGAAATCATTTTAGAAAATAACGCTCGTAGAAGGATATTTCCATTTAAGTTCATGAGATCAAATGCTGGTTTTGATTACAAAAGCATAAACCTATTGCCCTCCACAGGGTTGTGTTGATGTAATACAGCCATAAAAGAGCACAAGTTGTTTAGCCTAGCAACAATGAAGACTAAGAGCAGTCATGATTGCTCTGTGTAAAAAAAAAAAAAAAACAAAAAACAAAAAAACCCCAAAACAAAAAAACCCCAAAAACAAAACCCAAAAAACAAACAAAAAAACCCAAACAAAAAAAACCCCAAACAAACAAAAAACCAAACAACTCCCCCCCCCCCGCAAAAAAAAAAAACCAAAAACAACCCCAAAACCCAAGCCCACAACAAAAACCCCCACAAAACAAAAAACGTAAACACCAAGAAGGGTTGAGTGGTCTCAGTTAAATGTCAATATTGGCATAAGAACAAATGAATATTTAAGAGCCATAAATAAAATCAGACCCTAGATTAGGAGACCTCAACTTGTCAGAGGAGTGAAGTTCTGGAAAAACCTTCCAATGGAAATTATGGGGTTAACAAACTTAACTGGTTTTAAGATGAAGATAAATAGTTTATGAAGAGCATTATATTATGTGCTTTCTTGGGATAGCAAGGGACAGGGCTCTCTAATCCAGACCAGAAAAAGATTTCCTATGTTTCTATAAGCACAATTTGACCTATCCGGTCTCTAGTGCTTCCACTTAAGAAGATATATTTATATGAACCCTTTTTGCTGAGTATGACTGAGGATTCCAAGCTACATTTCCCAAGCAGGACGGTGGACTTGCCTTCTTCAAAGTCTGCCATCCTCCTTTGGTATAGGTGTGCTGTAGGGTATTTGATGAACTGAAACGATTTGAGCCCTGTCCGTTTCTCCTGGGAGGCCGATGGGTTATCCTGGAGTCTCTCCCTTTGGCAGGGTTGCCAAACCCCGGATGAGGCCAGGAAGCCACCTCTCCCTCTCCTGCGGTGGTGATGACCCCCTGGCTCCCGGCGCCCGCCCCGCGATGGCGAGGTTCCCACACGTGGGGCTGGGGCACCGTGTCCACACACGTGCCCCGCTGGGGACGTGGGGATAAATTACGGACAACGTCAACTTTACATTTCCTTGCTCTCTTGGGGGTGAAATATAATCCTTGCCCTCGCGCTAGCACGTCCTTTGTGGTTTAATTTAAATGGTGATTTTTCTGGTGACATGTGATGTTCATCTGCTAACCTTTTCCCCAATATGTTCAACTTAAAGAAGCATTAAATCCCTGAATGCACCTCTCTCTATAGATACAGAAGTGCGCTATAAGGTAGTTTACCTACTTAGGTTGGTACCTAAGAGCTTGTAAACAAATTCATAAATTTGTCATGCTGATTATAGTGTTGGCAAACACAATGGTTGATCATGTTATAAATGTTTATCAACACCCGCACTCACCCACCTGCTAAGAGGTGCTACGCTTTAATGAAATTGTTTGAATATCAAGGCTGGTTGCTAAGATACAATGTTCTTGTTACCAGGGATGTGATGCTTACAGATTTCTGTTATCAAATAATGATTAGAGATGTGCTAACCTCAAGGTGCTCGGTGCAGTGAAAGGTTTACAGAGCCACAAATTAGTAAACTGTCTGCCTGAGCAGACACTTACAGAAGGAGCACATGTGCATCAAACTTACCGAGCTGACATTTTTAAAGAAGACAAGATCTGGCAGTGTAAATGTTCCTATATATGATGAAAGACTGTCATAGGAAATGTTTACATGATCTGTTGCCTAGCACAATGTCTTCGTGCCATTTTTCCCCCAACTTAGAACAGTGTTGAAATCTCCAAGTCAAATAATTGCTTTCTTCTTGCTTACTAAAATGTCTCCCAGCACTCACCTCTTGAAATTACACCGTGGTTTGCAAATAGTGATTTCTATTTTCTCTAGGCCACACAAAGAAGGAAACAAAGATGTGTAACAAAATGGCCAGCATGTGGGTCTGGTGGGCAAAAGATCGCGTTTCTGGATACTGCGATGGAGTCGGGGTCGAAAGCTTTATTGATGTTAAAAACGCAACTAGATGTTAAAGACGACAAGCATCAAATATTGATGATGTTTTCTTTTTAATGTAGGTGCTCCAAGCGCTCTGATTTGCTAATGCACTTTGTAATAAGGTATAAATATTGTACTTCATTTCATTCTTTTTAACAAGCGCATTTCAGTGTTATTAACCATCAAAGAAAATAATGAATAGCACAATATAGGTGATCAAAAGGATTTTGCTCACACTGCTGAAGTGCTAAGTAATCTTTAAGTGTAATTGTTGATCTCATTATTGAATTAAGGTTCAAGCTGTATTTACAGTACCTACATTAGCATGAATTTGAGTTTAAAGCCAGTTCAGCTGAAATAATCTAAATTGTAAGCAGAGTTCATGCTTGCCTGTCGGACTACATATTTTTACATCACCAGTAATTGTTTGTTTCAGTGTAAAGGGATGTTATTTTCCTGGTCCTGTAAGCGTCCTTTTGTAGCTACTTCACAAGACGCTCCTATTACTATAACTACAAATCTGTTGGCAATTAAATTTGACTCGGTGCAGTTCTAGTAAGATAGGTAGACAACTTTAAAATTACAGAATTGCAAAAAAAAAAAAAAATCAACAGTAATTTACTACAGTTATAATTCATGATATTAAGCTTACCCCTTGGATGTAAAATTTGTACTTTATAAAATGATACAAGACTGCATCCTACAACAGGCTCTTAACATAACCCATGTTCTACCTACGCTGTGTGGGATGTTCATACAAATAATCGCCTTTAGCAGATGCCTTTGTCATAATGAGTGTGATAGTTTAATATTTATGGAAGAACTGCTGATTTTCAATGCCTGCTTTAAAACCCCAAGAATAATTTTGCCAGCTCTAAGGACTGCATGTAGATGAAATGTCGTGCAGAGTGAATGGAGTGTACAGACCTTTCCATGCCCCTTCCAAATGACAGGAGTGGGTCTGTCGCAGGAGATAACCAGTACCACGGTTCTCTCTCCTCCCGCCTGCCCTGTTTTACACAGGGAGCAGCAGAGGGGCTTGAGAAAAGAGGCCGAGCACCCCGTTAGGTGGAGTTGACGAAGTGATGCGGCACTGCTAATTTCTGTTGCTTAAGCTGAGGTGAGAGAACCTGAAATCTGGCCTCTATGGGAATGGATTTGCACCACGGCTCGTGTTCACCCCCCGGGACAGCTGATCCCCCTCGCCTGCTCTCCCACCTGTTCCCCTGCCTCACCAGCCTGGGTTTCACCGAGCTTTGGACCTGCACTGAATTTTATGACTATGCTATAATATTTCTGACGTTTTTCCTTTTGCTGTAGAGTATATTAGCTAAAAAAGTAGGAAATATTCTCTAAAACTAAGTAATAAAACTTCCCTTCCTTCTACCACTAGCGATCGGCAAGCTAGGACTGTAGCTGTGGCCACTGCAGAAAGAGAGGTGTACTGAAATGCCTCGAAATAACATCAAAACACCGGTGCTCACCTGGCCATTTATGACAATATAGACACTTTATCTGCTGCAGCTGTCTGTGAGGTGGGAGGAAAGTTGGGTTTTTTTCTTCTTTTTTTTTTTTTTTTTCCTTTAGGTTTGTTGTAATGAGTGATTTACATGGCATTAGATTATGTTGGGATATACTGTGTCAGGTGGCATGACCTGATATAACCCAACTTAATGCAACACATATGTTTAGATTGTATTACATGTGAAGAAAAATTCCCTGAGAAGCTGTCAGGAGCAGGTGATTTCTGCAAATGGAAAATATTTGCGCAGTGATATTTTACACGAGTCAAAATTGAAAGGTGTATAAAACTTTAGCATGGATTTAGGAGCCTTAGCTCCATTGACTTTGCTGGGACTAAAGCTTTTAAATGCCACGGTTCCCTTTGGAAATATGATTTAGCATCTGATGTTGAGTTGAAAATTTTGCAAAATCTTACTTTCGTTATAGCCGGCTCCGAGCTGATGAAGTTGCAGCGGTGTAAGAGGGCTGCAAGCGAGATCCGACTCGGTTGACTGGCAGCTAGCAATAAAGCAGGATGCAAGGAATTCACACGAACAAGTCTGCATTATTATTTTCCTTTTAAAATCTTGCATGCTCGATCAGTTCCCCTTTTGGAAATCAACTTGATAGGAATGTGGGCCGAAGTGCAAGGTTTACATTTCACTCTGAGATGACTATGTTGAGGTACCCAGCTCTAAATTTGGAGGCTCATATGGATCTCTTTTTTTTATTTTTTTTAATTTTTTTTTTTTATTTGGTGTCAGAAATAGGAGCCTAAATTTAGGCTGCGAAGTTCATTTAGGAATCTAAATATAAATGTTCTGCTTTTCAAAAGTGCTGAGCACCCTGCAGCTCCCACAGACTCCATTGAGACTTCTCCTTGGTGTAGGATGCTGCTCCCAAACGCACCCCATCCCAGGGGGAGGCTTGCGTGTGTGTGTATCGTATGTTTGTACATCCTTGTGAGCATACGAAAGCTTGCAGTGCCCGGGATTCCAAAGTCAGAAAATGCCTATGTGACCTTAATTGTATACATATGTAATGGCCTTCTCATGTGTGTATACATTATGATACGGTTTGATCACATACTTCGCCGTACTCGATGGGGTAAATGTTTGGAAGTGTGATGTGAGGGAGGCAGGGGTTACAGCAAGACAGATGTTTCTGTGGAGAGGAGGGAGAAACAAAGACTCTGTGGTTTGAGAAGCCAAACATCAATGCTCCAAACTTTTTCATGTGGGCTCTTCTGTGGACAAGCTGTTTTCTTCGTGAGTTTAAAAGCAAAGCCAAAGCACATCACGCTTCCCTTGCGGGATGGTTTTTACCTGTAGCCTGGTTGCTGTTGGGTGTATTTTGGGGAGGCTCCTGCCTCTGGGGGCTGGGGCAGCTCTACCCAGAGGCTTCTCCATCCTTTCTGGTACCCAGCATTTTACCTGATCTTGATCAGGTTTTCTTCTCTCCTCTTCATCCTGTTTTAGCAGGCTCTTAGTTTTCCTCTACCCAGATTTCCTCCCACCCCTCTTTTGTTTAATTTCTGGCTGAGGACCATTGACAGTTTGAATTTGGGTTTGCTTTGGGTGCCCAGCCCTGGAGTCAGGAGCAGCATCTGCAAGTGATAAGTTCTTTTACTCCTGTAGCCCTAAGCTCAGTGCAAACCCTCTACCCATGTTGTGTAGATGGCTTTTGAAAGCTCTGCGAAAGCATAGGCTTGACCTGTGAGAAAACACATTTCAGCTTTTAGAAGATTAAAAAAAAATTTTAAAAAATCTCTCAGAAACTTGAGAAGTACATGAGAACAACGTGTCCAAAGTCAAATGGGTGATAGTGGACAAGAGCTACCCCTGCTTCCACGGAATCTCAAGTTCCTACTCTGAACAGTGATGGGCTCTTTGGCAAGAATAAGTCTTGCTGTTATGCTGGGCAAGGCAATGCATTTCCTCTCCCCAGCCCAGCCCTCATCAAAGAAATGCCTCAACGTTTTTGAGCTAAAGTGTCTCCAAAGCATCTGTCTCTGAAACAGACACCTGGCATAGAAATGCCAGCTCAAACAGTTAAAACTGTCTAGGCAAATCGGTGTCTATTAATAAAAGGAGGTTTTGGGCAAATGATTATATGCATTGCTGCCAGCACCAATAATGCTGATATTTATTTTTGTGTTCTTCTGCAGCATGAGTATTAAGTACACAGAGCTGCCTGCCTTTAAACAGGATCATCCTTGTTACAACACATCATCAAGGGCTACTCCGTTCTGAACATATGGCAGGGCCAAATCTCGGAGAATTGGGTAGTAGCTGGTAAACGCTGACAGTCGAGAGCAGACCGCTGTCACTACCCCAAGCGTGTTTGCAGACAGGTTGCAGAGGCAGCAGTTACCTGTTTTGAAGGCTCCAACTTCTCCTTCCCTGCCCGGGGAAGCAGAAGAGATGGGAGCAGATGTCAGGAGCCTCAAATTTGGATCTGATAAGGACTTGGATCAAAATATCAAACAAAAATATTTTAGGGAAAGTTTCTGGGAGGAAGTGAGCTATATGGGGAGCACGGCTTGCCAGGCTTTTTAAAAATAAAACGTTCTCGCTCTGTGTTTAGCTCTCCCACAGTTTGAAACACTTGCGGTGATCGAGCCTAGCAGCCCTTGTCAGTCTACAGTACATCATCCCCCTTCGGTTGGCTGGGAACATCTCTCCTGTAAGGGCAAAATAAAGCTGCTCATTTTGCACACATGGTTTTAAAACTATAGGCAAGGAATACCGAAATATGGGACAAGGGCACCTTGGACTGAACGCTTTCTGACTCGGGCTGTTATCGCCCTTTCCCCTTGCAGTCACACATGTGCTTCTCCTGCCTTCTCTTACGCACACCTGTAGCTTGCTGACAATGCGCTCGATCGCATGTGCAAGCTGCTCGGATTCACAGCGCTGTTAAAACCTCGCTTGCTCCCATGCTCAGGAGAGTTTTGCTCCAATTAAATACCAAAACGCAACAACATATCTGCAAAGGCAGCAGGAATCTGCGTAGCAGGGGTGGAGGCGAGACGGACCTTCTGGTGTCTTTACAGACCAGTGCCTTAGCCTTAGTCCTTTGTTCACAGGGGGGATACAAGTTTTGGGGGTCAGTGAGCACTCTCAATATCTTCTGTATGTTTTACTTGGAGAACTATATAAGCAAAGAGCCTTGTGGTGTCTTGTGGTAGTGTGGCCAGGAGGAAGATTTGTATGTCTTCAAAATTACTATTCATGTGACACGTAAAAATATATAATGTGGAATAGTGTTCTGCACCATTCTTTTTGTTGGCACTTTCAGGAAAATAAAAAGAATTGACTAAAAATAAACTTGATGGTAACTGCCTCTAAACTGAGAAATGGGTAGGATTTTCTGGTATTTTTTGACCTGAGATTGCCTGGGTTGGGAAGACAAGGATGCTTTTCAGTGCATAGATTATGAAAGAGATTAGTGGACCTTCATCGAAGGACCATAAGCTATGTTAATAAGCATTCAAAGTAAGTTTTCTGTTTCATGGTAGGCTTTTTGGTTACTTTTGTTACGTGGTAATGAATTGTAGTGTAGCTGGCTCCCGTTTACCATAAACAGGTAACCATCAACACTTCCCTTGGTGGGCTGGGTGGCCTTCTCAGGGGTGAAGAGAGTACTATTTTGGCTATAAATATCATGTTCAGGCTGTGAAAACATTATATAAAGGTTTATTTACCAAAATAAAATGCAAAATCTACTTAGCTTATGTCCATTCCACCCCTTCGTATATCAATGTTTGAACACTGCATCCCGAATTAAGATGTAACATGGTTTATTGAGGTAGGTGATTTCTCTCCTCTTTATAATACCATAACACCCAAACATGGAATAATCTGACAACAGTCCCCATAAAATATTTTTTAGGGGTATGGTTTATAGGAAACAACTGAGTTGGAATGAGCATATTGCAGAGCGTTGCTTTGTATACTAATTATCTACATCAATGGATGTGCAGAGTGGCTCAGAGCGCTGTACCTGCTGTGCCGAACAACTTGCTCGTAGTCATGGAGTATACGCTTCCTGTGGGCACCTGCCTATTCTGTGCATCGCATCACATTGAGTTATGTCACGTTATGTCACATCACAGATGAGATGTGACCCAGTGTAACCTGACACAGTGCAGTGCCAGCATGCAGTGCATCAAAACTTGAGAAAACCTAGCAGTTGTGTTTGTCAAGGGCAGTAAAATACAAGCAGGCTACCCGTGAACCTGCAGGTACTCTCATTTTCCCGTTAGCCTGGCTATTTGTAGATAGTTTGGCATATCTCTCTGGGATATAAATACAAGAATTTCTTTGCTTGTGTTATTTATGATACTTGTCGTTTGGGAAACAATAATCTTCCTACTTCTTAATCTAAATTGAACCACGGTGAGTACACCAATAAAACACGTCACAACAAACAAAGGAAATTCTCCCTGTATTAATAATAAACTCTTTAAGATTTATCAGTCTCTCCCTCTTTCTTCCCTTTGTGCGATGCAGTCTAAAGCAACTGCTACATTTATAGATGTCTGATAAAATTTTAATAGAAGAACCCATTACCTCTGAATCTGGAGTAAAGAAACTATATCAAAAACGCGAATGTTGAGCCTGAGCTAAATATAACTTGTTAACTGAAGGTAGCAGCGCGTGAGCTTTATAATGCTGATGGATTTATTTTATTTTGCTACAAGCAGGGGGACAGCGAATGTTGTAGCAGGTGAGGTGTTGCAAAACACGAGCAAGAGATGTTCCAGCTGCTGAGCAGAGAGATGTCCAGCAAGAGCTGGTGGAGGCCGTAGGAGACCGGCTATAGAGGATACCTCCATGAAACTATGGACTCTGAGAGTTCGCTTCCTTGATTTTGGGGGGTACTAAAGTCTAAACAACACTTGCGTTCTTGCCAGGGATGGGGTTTGCGATTCATTAAGATGCGCTTTGAACCAAGACCTCAATACAAGGCTTAACAGCCAAATGCAGAATGACTTGGGGAAAGAAGTGCTGTTACCGTGCTCTCCACGGGGTCTTCTCGGGGGCTGTTGGCTGTCTAGCATCTAGCTCTGACTTCTGGATGCTCTGCTCACCTGGCACTTAGGGCCTGCACAACCATGCTGCTGGGGAGGACTTCAGTTTTTGTGGAAATGTTGAAAATTGTTTTCACTCTTTAAATTTTATTTTATATACTTAGTGATATTTCTGGTAATTTTTTTTTCTAACACTTTAGCAGAATTTTTTAACACTTCTGACACATTACTAAATGAAAATTGATGACTTATTTTAAATATATACACACACATGCCATAAAACAGGGCATTTTCAGTGCATTTAGAAAAGAATTGCTTTTTCCATGGGAGGAGGAGCTGCAGCTCAAAACAGTTTTTAGCTGTGTACATTATTGCCGATTAACATTAGGGAAGTAGAAAAGAGTGTCTATGGCACTAGGAACTTAGAATGTCCCATTGCTCTTACAGTTCATAAGCTAAAAATTAAAACTATATTCTTTGATGCTAACATTTCTTTTTTCTCCTTTGACTAGAAATGTGCTATTTGCTGAGAGTGTCGTATTAGCAGAAAATCCAGATATTCCTCTGACAGGATGGAGTTCTAAAGTCTTGGCGAAAACATAAAAGTCAAATGAGGGTCTCATCTGAACCTGTATCTGTAACAGAAGGAAGGCTTTATTATTGAGCTAATACTCCATGTCGTAACTAAAGCTGCACGATGCAGCAGGGTTCATACAGAAGCTGATGACCTCTATTATGACACAGCTACTTTAGAACCAGATGGAATGTAGTAAAACGTATTTAAAAATATTTCAGAAACATATGCAGCTAGCAGAATCTGAAGTCCTAAATGCATATAGCCTCTATTTCTCCACCAAAAGATGAAGTCAGTAAATACAGTAGCGTCTTCTCTTTCCTTGAGCTGAGCTGAATTTAAACTGTGAGCTTCATTTCCAGAATTCAGCGTCCAATATGCAATCTGATCACACCTCCACTTTTGTGAGTTGTAGCCATGGCCTTAAATTGCAAATCCTACATTGGACTGACATAAATCTGATTTTGGCCTGAACTTGAAGTGTTTGAAATACCAAATCACTACTCCCTGATCCCTAATGAGAAGTAATCAAAGAATTTAACCAGCAGTACAAACACTTACACATCACTACAGATGTAGCCAAATTGACTCAAAGTACTTTTTTTCTCTATGAAAAAATTGTGTGCAAATATACCTTACTGACACTGGCTGTTCCAGTAGAATCGCTAAAGAGGATGGAAAAACTCTTCTGGCTTAATTCTCAAAAAAGAATCCTAATAACTTTTTTTCCCTTCCCTTCTAGAAATCTCTGTTTTTCACTATGATGTTACGGACCGTGCCACTTACACATGAATAACAAAATGCGATGAAGAAATTACCCAGCCCCCCTGAATGTAACTTGGACAGTCACTAACCTGGTGCGTCTGGCATGTTCCAGACACCCATAAATTGATCAAGGCTCCTTTCTCCTGGCCGTTGCCAAAAAGCTGGCTTGGCAGCTCACTACCCCAAATGATCGTGATTTATTTGACTGCCAAAATTCCTTGTTGTCTCCTTAAATTTTCCACAGCAGTTCAAAATTTCAACACATTGGGGCAATTACAATATTGTATAGTAATGCATGTGATGGTACTGACACAGACTAGAAAAGATAACTAAAAATCAATAGCGTTTGTATCTTTCTGCGGAGAAGCAGCAATAAAACTCATCCTGGCGGGAATGTGAAAAGGTATGTCCTGAATAGTAGCCTTAAGGTGATGTAAAGTGAAGGAATCTTCTCTAATGAATTGGAGCCCTTGCCTTCTGACCCTATGGAGAAGATAGATTCCCCCCGCTCCGCTCCCCTTCTTTCTTTCTGTTTTTTTTTTGTCTGTGGTGGGAAACCTCTGCCTTTTTTTGGGGTGGATGTGTATGAGAAAACAGTTGTTATTAATGCTACTCTAGGCAATTTTTTGTTTAAATTCCTGAGCAAATGGCATATAATGCCAGCTGCTCTGGTAACTGTATAGTGGGATTTAAGACACTTAAATAAGGTGACCAGACTTTAAGTCATTCTCTGACCGCTGGAGCACAGAGTAAGATGTAATTTTACACCTGATATTTAAGATAATCTGTCTACGTCATGCGTGTCATCTTCCTCCAACACATATTTTAGTGCCTAGGAAGGCTTTGTCTCTTTCCTAGGCTGGAAGCTCATGTTCCTGGGTCAGTAAAGTGCTGTGAATTATGCTATACACCTATTTAAAATGTACAGCTATCATATGAGGAAAAAAGGTGGTGGATGATATGAGCAACACTGCAGGTGCTGACTGATACATACTCTTAAGATCTCATATTATAAATTGTGAGGATCGACACCAATAACGATCCTATTGTATGCACTCTATGCATATAAGATGCATCTAAGTAGGGGAGCTTATAATAACTCCTGAAGTTGAGTAAGATTATTAATTATTATTATTATTTTATACCTGGCTATAAATGCTGGCCTCTGCAAGGACATAGGCTGTCATGTACTAAAACATCCATCAACTATTAGAGCAATGCAGGAAAGGTACTAAATGTAGAATCGGTGTCTGGCTGCAGTGTCTTCCACGTGTGAGCAATGCTTTGACCATCGTTTTAGCAATGGAAAAGCAAAGCTTCGACCATCGTTTTAGCAATTTAGTGGTGACTGAATTTCAGAATTTACATGATGAATCAGGAGTTTTATGTCCCTCCTTGTAGAACGAACGAAGCTGGCATACCTTGGTGATTGTTTCTCTAGTTGTTTTCTGTATGGTTCTTCTCCTTGGCTATTTGACTACAAGTTGGTAGAAGAATGACTCCGCAGTTATAGATCCTGTGATTCAGGAGTTAAATAAACAGACCACAGGCCAGTGAATCACAGGTTCTCTGCCTGTGCTCACACAGTGTGCACGTATCTTTCCTTAAGCACTTGCAAAATCTGAAGTCATGAGGCTTCAAATGAAAAGTTCAGAAAACAAAGTTTCTGTTCCTTCTTTCTAAATGTCCTGAATTTTGCCATCCAACTTCCCTTGAAATAAAGCTCATGGTCTTGTATTTTAGTGTGGCTTCTTTATAATGACTTTGTTTTTGCAAAGGGACAGCCCACGTGACTTGCAAAACGTCCATAGGGGTTTGTAAGAGAAGGTATGCAGAGGTCTCTATGCTGTATTGGGAGAGTTGTGGGAAATATGTTCGCGACTAAGGTGTCTGACCTGGGGACAGGGCGTTCAGATCCCTTCAGCATCAGCTTTCTGAGGACTTCCAGCACGGAACAAGCTTAGGTCTTTGAAGATAATTAGGTGTCTAAAAATACAGGTACATGCCAGGTGGGATTTTTGAGATTTCATAGGTCTTGGCTTTAGAAAAGGACTTGAGCTTAATGTCCATCTGAGCTTTGGTCCTAGAAATCCAAAACTCAGGCCCCTAGGTTCTGCATCCTGCTGCCACCTAACCTTCAAATAGACCTAAATTCCTTAGAGATGAAGTGTATGTTGACAAACTAAGTGCTTCTGAGAACTCCGGAATTGCTCAAGTGTGGCAGGCAACACAGAGCAGGGCTTCCCCTGCCTCCCTCCTGTGTCGTCTACCCATCGTGTCAGCCGGGCAGGACTTCTCGGAAACCTTGAGTGGGGTGACGGGAAGCAGATGGGGGAGTGGAGGTTCAAGCCCTTCCTTCTGAAGCACTTTCCTCTGGCCGGTGATGCTACTCCATGGGGAAGGACGTGCTTGCAAACATGTACATTTGGAAAACCTTATGAAAGCACAGCTTCTGTGAAGAAGGAAAACCTAAATTCTGCTCCAAGTGATACTTTATTTAAATATTTGTAGGAACCAACACGGGGTGCTTCCTGCACGTTGAGCAGAGGCAACTTCACTCGAGGCACCATCTCCGGTCTTTCCATGTGGTCACTCAGAAGCAGCTGTTATTACCTTTTACAAATCAAGGTGTCTGATGTATTTGCAGACAGAATTTGTGAAAACATAAAAGTGAGATCTGTCTGATGTCAGCTTTCACGATTGCTGTTCTTGACCTCCTGAAGACCCAGGTTTTCCCACGTTTCCTTGTGTTTTCAATAGTATGCTGATGTTTAGGTGGAGATGGAGACCTAAGGGAAGGAAACAAAGGTTATACTGACAAAGAAAGTAGTAAGAAATTTGGCTCTTTAAGTTAAAGCTTTCCTTGGTATTTTTTTCACTACTCTTCCTTTGTTAAGATGAAGTGAAGTGAGAAGACCTCAAATGACACAAAATGTAAGGAATGGGGAAATTTTTTAATTTTTTTTTTTTTAATTCAAACTGCTGCTGTGCAGGAACTGGGGGGCAGTCAAGTTGATGTCAGGTCCTTTTCTTTTTTTTTTTTCTTTTTTTTTTCCAGTAGAAGTATAAGCTCACCTGTATGTGAAATTAGTTTGGTAGCTCTGGACAACTGTCTTTTGCAAAAGCAGTCCTACATCTTCCCTAAGTGTTTAGCTGTGCTAATTGTTAGTGAGAGGTGAAGGAATGAAGCTATTTGGGTAAGATAGGAGCACTTTGACAGAGACAGGCAAGGATAAAGTTACATAGGGATCTTTCTGCTGTGATAGTCTGCTCCAGGGATAAAGAGGGGAGATTTTTCTCTTTAATGTTCATGGAAGTTTCTCGATTAACAAGGAAACTCACTCAATTTAGGAGAGCTGGGGGGGAGGAGGAGAAGAAATGAAAATGAGGAAGTTCTTAGTACAGTACCAGAAAAAAAAGCATATTAACGATAATTGAAATTCACCTCCGTGAGGGCAATGAATCATCAGAAACAGCCTGTGGAAAACAAGGTTGTGCAACCTTGACCAGCGTGTGTCACTGACTGGTGGAATTTTTAGAAAAGCAGCAGTTTGGGCTCATCGCTGTGGTTCGTGATTGCACACACCTGTTCGGCTCAGAGGTTTTGCAACCAAATTAAAAAAAGGAAGCTGAACTCGCTGCTTCTCCTGAGCAGTGCAAAAAAGCAGAAAACCACAGCTGTTCTAGCTGTTAACAGATATCAGCAGCATACCCCCTGTTACATAATTGAGGATAACGTTTTTGAAGCATATGGGCTGGAGGTATTATAAACTCATTAAAACTTTAGGTGGGAAACGTTCTAGCACATTTCTAGGTTTGATATCTTTAACAAATGTTTACAATTAGAGCTCCTATAAACAGTTTATTAAATAATAAATGAAGGAAAAGCTTGATGAACAAGTAGAAAGTCAGGAATTTATGCGTGGTGATGTGCAAGTTGCAAGTTGAATTGTCAAAGATTGCTGCCCATTGATTTGATAACTAGTCACTTTGGGCGGCTTGAGATTCAGGATGCAGTGATATTGGCTTGTATATAATCTGAGAGAAATACAGTTTTCAGAAAGCTTTGAGATGTGTTTTCTGGAGTTACTACCCACCGTTTGCAAACTTCCAGCATCTGACTAAGAAAAGCCATGGAAAATTAGATGGTTACAAAGTGGGTCTTGAGAGCCTCTGCGGTTCTACTAATCTGATCGTTAAGATGAAGGAGGACAGAGGTTCTTCTTGCTGTAATTGCACTTGCACTACTAGTGCAGAGATGAATTTGGCCCATTTCTCAAAACCTCTTTGTCAAGAAAAGTTAAATGATATTACAACACTTAGAGGGTTAACATACGGGCTTTAGTGAGCATAGGTGGTTGAGGTCTGAAAAAAGCTAATGGTTTCAGGGATGCAGCTGCTAGTAATGTGGCTTCTGATGTTATACAGCCATCTTATTGATTCAGGAGGCTTGACTGACAATGGACTGTGGACCTTTGGCTAGAGGTCAGCAGTTCAAAACCAAGTCAGATCATGAACCAATCTGGTCAGGGAGCAGAAGTCTAAAGATTGGGAAATACTCGGTCCATGAGTTTTCTACTGAACTTACCAGTGAAGCTACCCGCTAAAGCCAAAGAAGAACACAATCTTGGTTTTGCAGAAGCGATGAATTGTGTCAGGTGGTAGCAACTTCTGGTACCATTTTTACTGTCCTAATGCACAATCATGAGTGATTCAGTGTTTACAGGAAAGCGGATAACGCATCCCGTAGTTCTCAGGAATATTGCCTCTCCAGACAAGGCTGAAGGCAATGTGTTTCATCCTGCTTTCCGTCCTCTAGCTCACAGATCTCCTCCTAGGGTGGTCCTACAGGGCCTTGGTACCAAGTGGACCAGAGAATTTAAATGTGTATAAGCTGACAGAGCACCCTGCAACGGGTTAGTGCAAACCCAAGTCTACGTGTTACCCTGTACGCCTGTGCCCTCCTCTCCCCCCGTGACACCGTTCAGCATACATAGCACAGTGATTTGAATCCATTGTAATTGTTTGCTTTCAATGGCATAGGAAATTTAGTTTGTTTAATCTGTATTTCATTTGGTTGGCATCAAAGTGACTAGAGGGCTATTGGCTGGCACAATACATGTTATATGAAAAACATGTTCTTGATGATTTATTATTAAGGACCAAGTTTTTCTTTTATGACTAAAACTTGGCTTAAGACTTGGCTTGTTTCTGGCTGGCTGGCGCATTCCCACAGCATGAGATGTGGGCTATCCTAAAAAACGGTTAGCTGGGCCTCTTAAATAAAACACACGCTTGTTAATGAACATCATGATGATTTTGTAACATAGATATAGCTCCAAAAATTATAATCTAAGCAGCAGCCTTAAAAAAAAAAAAAAAAAAGAAAAGAAAAAAAAAGTCTAAGATCTGACATCCTCTCATAACTGATCCAAATTGTGCTGAGGCCAGAATTTTATCCTGGTTGTTCTGAGGAAACTCAGAGCAGGACCTGACCCTCAGGTGCTGCCTACTTGCTTTCACAGGTGACCCAGAGCAGGACGTTATCTTTTACGTATGGACTATATAAAAACTTAGCTATATTTATCCAGTAGCACAGGGAAACTGGAGACCTACTTCCCATCTGTCTGTTTTTTTGCCAAATCCTTAACATGATTAAAAATATTTTTTTTAATGCAATCAGATGCTCTTTAGAAATAGGAATGTGTTTGAAGCCTCTCTGTACTGGATAACTTCTGTGAAGCTATGTCTTTTTTTCTTTTTCTCCCTCCTTTGCTTACAGTTAAGATTTAAAAATTGTGTATTACATATTGTTACTATCTAAACTATTTGGAAAATATCTGGTTCTGGAGAAAGAAATGGGAAGCTATTGGCTTGGTTAGGGACTTACAAATTATTCAGCTTGCTTACTTTAAGGAAATACCCCGTTCACTCTAAATGCAACAAATATTTGAAACGGATTCAAGCTATTCATCAGAGAGCTTTTTCTCTGCATGAATTTCAGATCTATAACTTCAGTGCAATTAGAGGTTAACCTGATCCTTTTGTTTTAATACCAATCCAAAACAACATAGCACAACTTTTTGTAAAGCCAGTAAAAAAACCCAACGCTAATAATATTCTAATCGCTTTGGTAAATCTCTGGTATTCATAACAATAGAGTATATCAAGTTCATATGTGGCATTAATCATACTTCATCATTATGGATCAAGAACAGCTGAAAAGGAAGGATTTACTGGGGTAATAGATAATCTATGGAATATTTGTGAAAATTTGGCCACGTGTGCGTGGATTTTTTCACATCATCTGAACCCTGGTCCGATTAAAGTAGCGTGTGGTTGTGCAAACAAATTGGTAGGAGAAACTATAAAGTTGATCTGATCACTGGTAATGTCCTTGAGACCCATGTTGGGTCTTGAGACCCAACTTGTCTTGTTGCCAAAATCCGAGCTGGTGTAGGGCGTGTTTCGGTTTTATTTCAGCTTGCTTTGTTTACCCACAGGGTACGGGGGAAGAGTGGTGAGCTTTTTTTTGTTTTCTTACAACTTGATGTGCAGTGTTTTAATCAAGGTGTCTGGCTTATACGGTGTATCCGCATCAGGATGGATAACGGTATGATACAAATGTATTCTGGAAGATAGTAATGAAAATGAATGTCAGCAGCGTCTGTGGACAATGAGCGTTGGATCTCCAGCTAATGAGGCTATTTCAGACTAGTTAACCATGTTTCTGAATCCAGTATTTGTTTGCTTTTGTTTATGTATTTCATTCTAAGATGCTCTGTGATGCTTTCATTTCGTTAGAGAGTTTTGGAAAGGGTGGATAATTGACCTGTTTTGCAAAGAACACACCCGTTTACTAAATCAGATTAGAAAATGTTTGATCTGTAATTTTTACTATATGGGGACATCAAAGAAAGGAATGGTTTTGACTTGTAATGAAAAAGTTGAACTATTGAAATGTTTTGAGCTCTATGTAAATATGTAGAATGACTTTACATGGCATTTTTTATTAGTGAAATAGTCCTCCCTTCATTAAAAGTGCTTTACTAGAAAGGAGAAAGGCAGAGGGCAAAATTTGCTAGGCATTTTAATTATCCCAAGTTTTCCATGAAATTTCTCATCTTGTGGTGTGGGTGTTTTCTTTAATAACCTCCCAAATACCTGTAAGGTTTGAAAGTGGTAAAACTCCCTGTAGGGTTACAGAAATCCATTCCAGTCTCACCTTTCGAAGTGAAAGGTCAGTGCAAAAACATTGACTTTTCATGCATGCCGTAACTGAGACTTTTGCCTCGTTGTTACTGTTTCTTGCTTTTGAACTAACGCACCCACTTACATCTCCCAGATTTCCATGGCAGTTGAGCACTCCTGCTTAAGGTGGAAAGCGTTCGTAGATGTTTGTACGACAAGGCAAGTCATATTAGGGTAAGACATTGGTGTCTGCAGCTCTGAGCACCTGGCTGAGGTATATTCGCAACAGCTTCAAACTTTGCAATGCTGTACATGTTGAGCTTCCAGCAGAAGGCAAAGGCGGAGGGGAATTCACCGTTTTTGAAAACTGGATTGCAAATATCTAGGATCGGATGTCTACAGTAAAAAAAAAACCCACAACCTAGCCCTTATTTTTCAGGTACATGTTTCCCAGGCTATAAAAAGGAGCAACCGTGTTCATTTTTTTGAAGGATATTTCAAAGCCTTTGAAATACTTGATTGAAAGGTACTTGCTTAATTGTGAAATACTGGCAATTCCTGAAAATTCAGGGCTGTGGGAGAGTCGCTGCCCGTTATCCGGCTAATCTGGGCATATCATCACACTGTTCTTTTAATAGGTCTATTTGTGAAACCAGAATAAGGCTTGCGTGATCGCTTGTGATGATACATGATACCCAGTTTCACAGCAAACTGTGACACTAAAGGATTGAAAAAAATCTTTCTAAGTTATACCGAGATTCTCACGAATCATCCTTTTGTCTGCCCCCAAAATGTGGGTGCCATTGCCTCGGTGCCGAACACTGCTGCGACTGTGTAGTCTCTGTTTCTCTACGAGAAGACAGAAACCATCTGGTCTGAAACACAGTCCCCTTTGAAAATACATATCCTATTATGTTAGCTCTGAAACAGTATGAGCAGCTATGCCTCTGAAGAGGAGATGGTATCTTAATATATAGAAAACTTTTTTTTTTTAATCTCTTTTTTTTTTCTGGGGGGATGGGGAGAAATGTCAAGAAGTTGTTGGGGTTTTTTTGGTGGTTTTTTTTTTTTTTCCCCCTGGTCCTGAATCTGCCTTGTAAAAGAAATTGCTCCCAAAGAGACCATGGGAGTGCCGTGCTTGCAGGATGGCTTATTCCCTTGCCTTGCAGGGGTGCGGCGGGTCCCCTGCAGTGCCCTGGGGACCGTGCTCCGGTGTGCCTGGGGGGTGACCCCATCCCTTCCTCGCCTCCAGTTTGGCCCCTTTCCCTTTTCATTTGTGCCAAGCGGCTCGGGCACAGGAGGGCAGCAGGCTGTGTGGCTTCTGGCCACCTGTACGCTCTTCCTCTTTCTCTCCCTCCTCCTCCTCCTCCTCCCCCATAACTCACGAGGTCCTCGTTGCTTGTGTCCGTTTGCCTCTCTTATCAGAAAAGCCACTGTGCTGCAAGAGACATGGCCCAGGCATCTTCCGCAGCCCTGTGCTTTGAGAAAAGGTCAAACAGGCAACTAATCTGATTTGGTTTCTATTCAGTACTCGCAACTCCTTCAGCAAGAAAAGGAGGGGGGAGAGGCGTGCGGACTGGTGGAGGGGAAGGTCCACGGCCCCTATGCGATGCTGCAGTAAGCCTTGTGCTTCTCTGGCTGGGAAACGCTCACTTGTGATTTACAGTGATGAGTAGAGAATTAGATTCACTTTAACTTTTTCCCCCCTTCTCCTGACTGGTATTCATAGGACTAGCAAGTTATACAGGTTAAAAAAAAAAAAAAAAAAGAAATTAATGTGCTAGAACTCCCCTTTAACAAGACAGTGAGCCAAATGGCTGTGCAAAGGTTGCTAAATGCAAATTTAGCGATATAATTAGGCCTTCACTATTATTGCCATTTTTAAAAAAGCCTAGGTTATTTTTTCTTTTTCTACTTATTTGCCTTTTCAGTCTAAAGGTGCAGGGTTTTGCTTAGCTTCTCTAATAGGTCTTCTGATGATAGCAGATTTCTGAATTTGGTTTGATAAATCGGTTACCGTACTGCTTGGGAAGCTGATGTGCTCAGCTGCCCAGAGCTTAAAAAAAAAAAAAACCAAACCAAACCCAACAAGCGCAACTCAAACCCCTCGCTTTGAGTCCTTCATTTGGTTATGACAGGCAGCTCAAGAGCAGCACTCGTGTTTCTTCCCTCCGAAGATGTGAAATGCACACAGCCAGTAACATATACTAGGTAACCATTATGTTTAAGTCAACACAAGAACATGCTAGGAATGTTGCTGATGCTTTAAGAATGCACCCAATTAATTTAAAAGTAGTTCTGTGGGTAGTATTCGTTAAACTAATCCTGAAAGCAATTGCTGTTTTGTTTTTAAAGGAGATAAAAACAAAGCAGAGCTTCTCTGTTTAGGTGGGAGAGCTGCCTGATTTTCAGGGCAGGTAAGGTAGATTAATAACAGACTACTCATAAGAAGGTTTCAGATCTTGCTGTCAGAGGGTAATAATTAATGATCAAATGTTAATGGAGATGCTGGGCTGTTGATGCCATTAATTCAGCTCAGTGGAGCCAGTCCTGCCCAGGACCTGCCACAGCTGTCACTGCATTCGCTTAATTATTCCAAAGCCTTCAGGCTCTTTTTCCCTTTTTCTTGCTAACTGCAGGACAGTATGTTTTCACTGAAGCAGAATTATGAAGAACGCCCCGTTTCCCGGGCACTGCCCGGCCAGCTCCACGCGCAAACCTACAGGCAACAAAGACGACCACCAAGTTAAAACAAATAACCTCCATCCTCTCCTCCACAAAGTCCGGTTTTACCCGGAAAGAAGTGGGACAGCTAAAAATAGCTGGGAAGGAGCTCAGGATGGGAACGGTGTGAATTTGGGAGCAGGCTGCCGAGCTGGGGGTGCCTGAGTGTCATCGCTTGAGTGTATCGTTGGCATTGGGGATCCCCCCACTGGGTTTGGGGGGCTGAAGTGCTGGTCCATACTGGTAGTTAGTTTAGGTATTCCTATGTACTGGTAGGTATTCCTATGTACTGGTAGGTAGTTCCTACAAGTTTAGACATTCCTACCTGCTGGTAGGGTAGTTTTGATATTCCCGAGAACTGTCATGATGCAGCGTCAACCAATTCTTGGCTGGAGATGAACATTAAATAGGGCAAGAATAACTAAAACCCAGTAAAATCCAAAAATTTAGAGATTACTAATCTTCAGAGTAACAGTCAAGGGCAGAGAATCTCAGGCTAGGGATGAAAACTTGATTGGTTAAGAGGACATTATCATCAGACTTTAGGATGGAGAAACTGGGGTTTTCCATGTTTAACTCTGTACAATCCTGCTGAAACTTGAGAAAAATCCTAATCCAATCTTTCCAGCAATGTTATAAGATGTCTTTTTAATGTCTTGGCTCTTTTTCTGATGCAAAAAACCTGATATTTCTCCAAATTCTTCTTAAATGACATGCTAATTATTTTAATTGCCCTGCCTTTACCACCCCCCCCCCCAAAAAAAAAAAAAAAAAAAAAGAAGAAAGCTTTTTTTGTTTAATTTCCAGTTCTGAGGAGTGCTACGTTTTAAAACCAGTCCAGTGTGTCTTGAACTGTGAGGCTGGAATGCTTCTTGACTCGCTTCCAAACTGAAGTGCTTAAAAAAATGTGAAGCACTACAACAATTTTAAATCACTCTATACACTGCACATGGTGATTTAAAATAATTGAAGCTCTTCAAATTTTTATATGCCCTTGAATTTGGAAGTGATCAAGGTTCTGAGCATGTGCAGTACACAATGATTTAAAATTATTAGAGCTCTTCAAATTTATCATAAGTGTTTCAGCTTGAAAGTGATAGGGATTCTGGACTTCAGCAGTGTAAAGTGATTTAAAATTATCAGAGCACTACAGATGTTTTATAGGTGCTTTAATTTGGAACTGATCTCAGTTCTGGACTATAGCAATGTATAGCATATTACTTTCAAAATCATTGAAGCGGTTTCATATTTTTCCAAACCGGTTTTCTTAAAGTCAAACATCTTTAATAATTTTAAAATACATTATGTTGCAAGTGGCACCCTTTTAATAGAATATTTTGCACTTCGTAACGATAGCAGAAACGATTGCAGTTTGGTTGCAATTTGCTTCTGTGACTCTTTTTTTAAAGGATCAAAGGTTCACGTACAGATGCATATGGCTTCACCTTTCCAACACATCTGCTGTGAATGCCGTGCAAACCTCGGGCTGGAGATTCGCACACAACTTCTGTGCCCGCAGCCCACGAGGAATGCGGGTTCTGTCCAGTTGTGCACAAATTGGGTAACAGCATGTGCAAATGGGTATTTAGCCATGTAATTACCCGGTTTGGGGGTGCAAATGCCCATCTGTTGGTCCTAATTTTACCGGGACAATTCTGGTGTGCCTCTTGGTGATTTCTTCTTAACTATTTTAGGTCATTTTAATAAAACAAGGATGAAATAGTCTTGCATAACAAATAAAAGCTGAAATGCAAAAATAGGACCTTTTCTTAAGAATTATTACCAAATTCAATGATAATGAGGAGTGGGGACTATGCTATTACCTCGAAGCAACAAAAGCTTATTTCAAAGTAAAAATACTCCCTAAAATATATTTAAAATTATGTTTGGAGCTGTAAGTATAAGGTTTAAATGCTTGGAAGAATATACTTAAACATCCCCTACTGTTTGGTCCTGAAGTTTTTGTGTAGTGCTTTTATATAATTTATCATCATATTTACATTGGAGCTGAGTTTTTGGTGCTGGGATGAAGCCTTTCTGGTTACATCCGTATTTCGCCTCTGAATCCTGCAGGACACGTGCTGTATGTTACGAGGAGGCAGCCTCCGATGATATTCTCATAGACCTGCCTAAACTTTTCTTATGTGTAAATTAAAAAGCCAAAAGCCCTGGTATGGGCAACTGGATTTCAAGCTAAGTTCATGCTTGTGCAAGTGACTTCATGTCAGCTACCTTTTTCTTTGTTGGCAGCATTTCTGAAGATGATTTGGTTGTGAGAGACATGAATACGGAGGATATGGTTCAGACTTTGAAGGACAAATCACTCTCGAGGTGCCATGGATGTGGCTAGTGGGGATGGTGACCTGAGGGGCTTGGGTGCTGGCTGCCTGCAGTCACCCTTGGCATAAGCCGGTTGCATCGAGGCAGGACCTTAGCAGTTTTGGAAAGTGAAGGCATGGACTTGATCCAACGTTTGTCCTGGTGCAAACAGCCCTGCTGACCTCCAGCATCACAAGGCTGCCGGGAATGGGGGTCTGGAGGGGTTCGGTAGTGCCCAGATCTTTTCATAGCTCTTGGGTCTGGTCTTAAGGAGATGTGTTGCACGGCGGGTTACTATCCAGAAGCCTTGTTTGTTGAAGATGTAATGGGATTTCTAGAAGCTAGACTATGTTGGGTCTAAGCCAGGGACTAGTGTGGTTAATGAGCGCTGTGACTTCAGCGTGGTGAGTGCTCCCCGAATGGCCTTGTCCTCTTCCTGTCCCCCAAATATTCCTTCATTGTTGTTTAAGGCTACGCTCACAGAGTTAAAATCCCAATGTTTTCCCACTGACTTTCCATTCTTGGCAAATATTCTAGTTTTGATTAAAGAGGAAGGAAAAAAAGTAGATTAAATGAAAACTAACTTACTCACAGAAAAGAACAACCTCCATTTGAATTAGAAATTTCTAACACAGAGGAGTCTTTTGACCTGTGCTCTACTTCTTCGACTCTCCAAGTCACTGAGAGAGTAGAAATTTAACAGGATTAGGAATAAAAGATTCTAATAATAGCAAGTATTTTACATTTAGGATTATGATGGAAGATACCATCATTAACCTTAGCCCTAGGACTTGTTCTAACACCATTAACATCCTGACCTAGAGCTTAACACCATCCTATTTTCCTTGGTTGGTGAAATACTTGGCTTTGTCTTAAATTTTCTTTTTCTTATTAAAAAAGCAAGTCTAACGGTTTGTGTTTGTTTAATGTTTTAAGGTCTTTCTCTTTTGATGTTTCTCTTTTGGGATAAGAAGCTTATGATGAGAAAGGGGGAACAGTAGTCATCGTTTTCAGGTTTTTAGGCAATGGATATTTAAATGCAGAAGGTTTAGCTAGGTGGCCTATTTCTGCTGCAGATCAATGGTGTTGAGCGCTTGACTGCCCTTTGTACTTTGAAAATCTCTTGCTAGATGTGTGAAGTCAGGAACGTAAAACCATACATAGGCAGCAAAGTAATTTGCTTTATATTAAAAAGTCCAGTGTACTTGAAATTTCCAAAATGTCTGATTTGGGTTTGACTAACTATGGGTTTTGGAGCCAAGCCAATGTTTTGGGTGGGGTGTACTTCCATTCCAGTTTTGGTTTAATTTTGGGGGTAAAAGCTGAACCCAGTCATGTAGACTCAGACTCCATCTGCTCTGGTGCTACAGCCTCAATCTGCTTTTAAGAGGCAAGAAAGTGTGTGTGGGGGGGACGGGAGACACGTGCGTGAGTGGACCAAGGGAAGCCATACCATGGTAATGCAGTGTATTCATCTGCTGTATTCTACGGCATCTCTCAGGTGTCACTCCTGACAAAAGATTAGTATTCATTCTTAGTAGGCATTAGTAGGTAAATGAAATGGTTTAAGAGAAGGTTGTATAATTTATGCTCTATCGCCAGTTCAGCATTTCAAAACAACAAATTTAAGAAAAGTTAGTTACTATGTTCACCGATATCAAGAAAATTTAACAGTCGTATTGTAATAATACTCTTGTACTTTTCCACAAATTACTGAGTTTGACATAGCAGGACTATTAAGGCCCTTTCTGGCAGAAGTTGTTAGGACTACTTTAATGGCACCAAGTGCCAAGATTTTATTTCCTACCTGAAATGTAGTGCAACAGAGCAGCATAGTGTCCTCTTCCTCACTTCTGGCAAGCAGTAGCTCAGAGATAAAAGGCACTTCTACAGGTTAAACCCATCATACACGATACGCTCAGTTTTGCCCCACATTGTTATCTGTCACGGACCGTGTTCACAACTGCTTGGCTCAGTCTAGCTCAACCCATCTTTGAAGCAATATGAATTCATGCCAGTTAAGAACCTAGCTCTGTACAGTGTCCTTTTGTTGATCTCTAGGAATTGCTACAAAGATTATTTTGTGAACCTCGAAATTATTGGCTGCATACTTTGGGCTTTTTTTTTTTTTTTGTTGGAGGGGAAGGTTGACCCCTTTCTCCCCACCTTGTGAGTACAGTGATGACAGTTGCCAGAACAGAATATTAACTCTTCATGCATATAATGCTGTGAATAATGTGTACTTTAAACTAGATCCTGCATAGAAAGGATGCAAAAGGATTTTTAGTACACAAATTAAATGGAAATTGTGAAAAAAAAAAAAAAATAGTGAAAACTCGGCTCCTCCCCCCTGTAGTCCTACTCCATTTTCAAAGTGTATGAGGAATTACAGTTTTTAAGAAACACAGAAAAGTGAGAAATTGTTGCAGCATAAAGTGAACTATGATACATTGACACTACAAATCCTTAATTAGGTGGTTTTTTTTTAACGCTGACAGAACTTAGATTTTTCTAATTCATTTTTTGTCTGTTCAAAGAACTTGGTCTCTTCCTTTTCCAGTTGAAAGGACGTATTACTTGGCCATTATTTTTTTTTTTTAAAACAAAAAGATAGAATCCTAAAATAATATGAGGTACATTATTTTTTTATTTGCAGTGGTAACAGATTTGCACTTTTAATTTGACTGTGTTAAATGTTATGGAAGAAGCAGGTCACATTAGGGTGAACTGTCTTTATTGTTATCCTAATACGTTTAAAGGGAGACATTCAAGTCACACTAATTTGTGTGATAATAACACCCTCATCTGGGCGGTCCCAAGCCAAGGAAATCACTTCATCTCTTTCAGCCTTTTGCTGAGTTTTATTACGTGTATTACCATGCATTAGCACACTATGTAAATTTGATGTCCTTTGAATGACAGTTTATTATAGTGGCACTGGGTAGCGCCTCGTAGGTAGGGTTGCGTAGGCATCTTAAAGCAGGTTTTCTTCTTCAAAATATGCATATTTTTTGAATTTGAAAAGTGGAAATTAATTATATGAAAATGGCAATTTTTCCACTGGGGGAAAAACTGTCAGTTGCTATTAAGAGGACTCCAAAGATCTGTGACAATTAGTTTTGTTTTCCAACTTGAGCTCTGTTTCGAGTTGGTCTTAGTTGCAAATCACGTGCAGCGGTTCGGGTTCCTGGAGCGAAGGAAATTGGGCAAGTGAGGAAATTCAGTCACTAGAGCCATTTTGGCTCAGCCTTTTTGCACGGTGAATGCGTGTTTTCCTAAGCCGATGGGGAGCAGCAGCTCCGTCCTTGCAAGTGTGTGATCACAGTATGTATGGAGGCAAGTCATTGAACTTTCTCTTGAATGTCCAGCTGAATAAGGCTTTTGCCAGGTGCTCCATCCTAACGTATAGAAAAATGGTGCAATGCCAATAGGCAGCATGGTGGTGTTTCTCCCTGGGACTATCTGGCTGGAAATACCTGCAGTCAGGTAACTGGGAGACTACTGGGAGACTACTACAGCTGACGTGTTTCTGGCAAAGCATTTCCACCTGGCTTAGCAGGGCTTTCTCATAGACTGAATTATTATGAGATGAAGAGAGCATATTTTACGTGGTTTGGTTTGTGGTGGCCTTTATTTTTTTTTTCCCCAATTTGATTTTTTGTAAATGAAATCTTCGAAGAACACTTGCCATTGTATTTCCATGGAAAACTCCAAAGCAGTTCTGTAGGTTAATCTATTAAAAACAAACAAACAAAATAAAAATAAAAACCAACCAAACAAACAAAACCCCAAACCCTAACCCCCTTCACACTCTGGAGGCTTAACTTTTAACAATTTTTACTCCAAAGAATGTATCTTAAATTATGCTTTGGTGGAACTTAAGTAAAGTTGGTGACTTTTATAATAATTGTTACCGCATATTGTTATTTTAAGACTCTTCCAGAGGCTGAGTATATGATATCCTAGGCTAAGAACATTTTAAATACATGCTTAAAAGATAGCAACCACTGAATTCACAGAAGATTAAAGTACTTATGAAGTTTAACATGAAAAGAATCTCAAATGTATCTTAGAAATAAATTAGCCAATATTTTTCTATTTAAACAAACTAAATATATTGGCCCAGGGAAGCTGCAGTCTCTTAAAAGTCCCAAATATATGTCAGAATGACAAATCTGAGCCAAGAAACACTGACTACTGGATTAACTACATATTGGGCGTTATGAACCGGGTTATAGAGAGCATATTTGTGGGCTGTGGGAGATGTGAAGCTGTGCATTTGGAGGCCCTGTGCCACAGGAGGAACTGGTCGATCACCCTGTGTAGCAATACTGATGCAGTGGGGTTTCTCAGGGACAGAAGCTTCTGCCCGCACAATACCAAAAGCCACGTTTCTGGAGTTCCCCTATGAATCTGCTAAGCTTTTTCCATTTTTTTTCTCTGCTGAAAAATAATTAAACAAAATTTGTTGTCTTACAAGTGCCTGGCCCAAGTGGGTAAGTGCAGAGGAGAAGCCAGTCGTGCCCTGTGTTATTGTGCTGTGCCTCGTGGGCTTCACATCTCCGTCTGGCTCCTCTGCGTCTGCCTGTGTCACAGCAAAATGTCTATGAACAAGCTACGGATGGAGCATTCGCCTCTTGAATTTTTGTGCTTTTGTTGATTTGCCGCATAAATGTTATATAAATGTAGCTTTTTATGTGTTAATATTACATAGTGTTGAGGTGCTTGCAGTCCCCTCGGCATTCAGAAGCGCTATTTAAAAATTAACTAAAAAGCAGGTTCCACCATTTTATGGCATTACCTGGTTTAACGTGAGCACATGAATTATTAACCGTCTGTCTTGTTAAGTACCAGATCAGTGGCTTTTGCTGTAGATGGGGGAGAAAAAAAGCATGCAAAGTAAAAATACTCTGCAAAACAGTCGTAAAATAAAAAAAAAACCAACCAACCCCAAACTCAAAACTGAACGTCAAGCATGGGCCTTGCATGGCTTCTTGTGAGACAGTGGGAACTTTCTGTCCTCAAACTGGTTGAGCCACCATTGCCAAGGTGCTCATCAAATAAAAATCACAGAACATTGCATGTTCTCAACCTTATCTGGACGATGAGAAATTTGAGCTGAATAATTTATGTTTAACAAATGCCATGAAGGCCTGGGAACTATTTTTCTGACCTATCTGTAGAAATGACTTAATTCTAGCATGGTCCATTGACAGTGGTTAGAATTGCCTTTGCAACCAGCTACGGTGCTTAGTGCTCATCTCATCCTCTCCCTCTCCCGAGGCGAGGGACTCGGTTTTCTCATCAGATGGTAGCAGTGCCTGGAAAACCTACAGATATCCATTTATTTTATAAAGAAAGCATTCTCCTTTAAAATCTACAACAGGAAGCAATCTTTTTACTTTGTGTGCATCAAGATTTGTTGTTTTGGAATAACAGAAATCAGCCCAAAAGTCAAGAAACAAAAGGACACTAAAATCTTTTTATAATCAGATTCCTTCTTGGGCAGATTCAAATTGTGGCCATAAGATGAATGAATTAATGTAGGTGTATTACAGAACTACTGTACTTCAGTACTAGAGGTGGAGAAGTCCAGTGGTTTATGACCAGCAAAATACTTGATATATACTGGAAAACACTGGGCATGTCTACTTTTCTCATGACAGTTTCATCATTGGTGCCTCTATTTTACTTTCTGCTTTCCGAAATTGAAATGTCATCATCATTCCAGGAAGCTAAATATATTTGAAGATTTTGAAAAACCTGAAGTCAAAAAAGCCCTGCCTTACACAATGGCATTGGTACACTTGATCTGAGCAAATATTTACCTAAAGAGCTGTTGGAGTAGTGGAGTTCAGAGAGAAATGAAAAGTGTTCCTGAAGGGTCATTCCCTGTCACTCCTCAGCTCCGTCACTGCCCTTCCTCTGTATCTTCTGTTCACCAAACACTTGCGCTGATTAGTACCTGTGCACACGAATGCCTGGTGAATTGATACTCTCCATGTCAGTAATATTACTTGCCTGGGTTTATCTGTTATCATATCAGCTTTCTCTTCCCCCCCCCCTTCTTCTTTTTTTAAAAAATATTTCCTTAGAATGCCAGCTCTAGCAGAAATGGTCACTTCTGCCTTCTGTACCATTAAGAAATCACGTGGAGCCCAATGAAACGTGAACAGCCTAGGCACTGAAATGCATTTATCCACATTTCAGAAACTAGGATTGTTCCATGAAAATAAACGGGGAAAAACGTTGGATCCAAGTAGAAGTGCTTCTTTCTGAATAGGAGTAAAGAAAGCCTGTTAATAATCTGTTAATAATGAATTCACTGGCACCTCTCAAAGGTACATACTTATCTACCTGAGCAACTGCCATCAAATTAATGATGTTCCCTGCAGTTTAAAACCTGAAATTCTACTCTACTAAATAAAAAGCAGTAAGTGTGAAAGTAGAGGGTGTTTTCACGAGAACATTGTGCAGAAATATCCCTCTCTGATCTCAAAATGGTTACGGTAAGCAAAATGTTACCTATGCTAAGCAGCATTATGATGCTGGTGGTAAGTATTTGACCAGTGCAAAAACTTACTAGCAGTGCCTCCCCTCCAGCCCCCAAAAGAAAAAAAAGACAAAAGTACAGTTTTTAGGTACTTAATCTTAAAAGAGTCTTGTATTGGAGATATATTGATTTAAGGAGCCTCCTCTCCTCTCTTACTCAGCAGAGTTGTTTTGAATGGGCCCATGTTGTACCATTCGCTTGAAAAGCTGGAATGCAGCCCACAGGCTGCAATATTTGCTCATCGGCTACCTGGGAGATTGGGCATAGCTGATTTTTGTGAAAGGCAGGAAAAAAAGTGAGGTCAGGGTATTAACTTTCTTTCTCAATAATATGTATAGTATTTGTTGTGTTCTGGGTTTTTTGTGGTTTTTTTTTTTTTTTTTTTTTCCCTTCAAGCTTTCTTCCCTGTTTGACCTGTAATTTTCTTGTGGAGAAGGTTCACTTTTCCTTCTCCCTAATTATCCTTGACCTATAGCTCATGAATGGGGCTCCTGATTGTCCAGCTGATTTCAAACCTCTGTGAGTGTGGAGTAATACGTCATTCCCAGTGAGCTGGAACAAACAAGGCCATTCTCTATCCCCACATGAAGTTCTGTGTTTAAATCACACCATATGAAATCTATATCTCAGTGAGGTCTTCAGGCTGCAGCAGTACACAACTGCAGACTCCCATAGAGGACTGAAGCGTCCCACAAATTGTGGCAAATTTCCCACAAAGTCCTGCAAATTGCAGCAAAATTCATGGGAAAAGAGGCAGGAAATGATTTTTCCTGCCTGGGGAGAGCTGTTGTAGAGGGCTGATCTGCAGGCTTTCACAAATGTTGGAGGAAAAATACATTTTTAATATTGCACTATGGAATATATCTCTTTTCCTATTTCACACGTAGCGGGAAAGCACTAAAAATTGAGTATGTGTTATAGATGTTACTTTCCACTGGTGTGATATAGCAAACACAACAGGTATATGTATTAGTACAATATACTACAGGGATGCTGGATAACGTGACTGCCGCTGGACATACACTCCTGGTTTACCTACAACTTGTTGGCTCCCTAAAGTGGCAGTACTTGAACCACTGCCATTTCAAATATTAGTAGAAAGCCACATATTCTTTCATGCTTTAGTTATAAAGGGAGTATATAAATTATTTAATTGGGAGAAAGTATTGCATTAATATATTTACACTTCTAATGCATTTACAGAAACGTGCTCCTCCCTGGTGAGAATAATAAAACATTGGTGTAAAGTTGCGCTGGAAAAATGACTGTGGATTGCAAGGAGTTATACGTGGAGAAGCAGCCCCTTTTCATCCTCTCATAGAAGGTGGTTGCTGCGTTTTCAGAGTGAGATACAGCTGCCTGCTGTACCCTTGCTGGAGCTCTGCCAGAGCCTACTTTTCCCTCCAGAAACATGTGGTTGCTATACACCCGTCTATTTTGCATTGCTGCTCCCTTCATCTCAAGGGCAACTGCTCTCTACAGATCACTTGTACCATCCCAAACCGAGTTTGGGATAAGCGTCCCACCGGTGCGATGTGTCTTAATCTGACTGCCAATGTCAACTCAAAGGAATGTGTTTCCCCAAAAGTCTTCTAATTTAAGTGTACTGAAGCTTTTGCACTAGTCTAGTTAACTAGCACCCAGGCTTGTGATCTGCTTAAGCTTATGTTTCACAGGTACAGCTAGAAGTCTGAAATATTTAAAACCATATGCTTGTTTGCCTCAAAGAAGAGGCCCTGTTTTTTAAATTTCATTTAATCCTTTCTGGATTTACACTTTAAGGCAATGGATTCTCAGCTGCTGTGAAAGCGCTGAAATTAGAGTCCAGATTAACCACAGAATTTAAGAATAGCGTCAACACTGAAAGTGGTTTTGAATGAGATTGTGGGTGTTTATTAGGAATGCTCTGCTGCACAAAACCCACTCCTGAGTCAGATAGAGACTGACTTAATGAGGGAGTGAACCAAAAGAATCAGGGACTACTGTAGGCTTGTATGTATCCGGTGCCTGTGGTCACAGCTTAGATGCTGGAAAGGAAACACGAATAGGAAACGGCCACTCTGGATAGGCAAGATGTTGGTGTTGTCCATACTCTTCCCTGGAGCCAGTGGAGTTACCTACTGTGGTTATGTGAGCGTCGCCAGCGGGCAGAGTGACATCTTTCAGATGTGCCTTTCCCACCTTCCTGCGATTGCAGCTCATGGATCTCCAGAGCTAAAGAAATCCCTTTAACGAATGTATTGAGCCACTCCTGGCACAAGGGTTTGGTAAAAAGGAACCGGTACATCTGTTTCATCAGGAAATCTTTATTGGATCTAGGTTAGCAGTTTAGATCAAAGCTGGGAAAGAGGACATTAAGGAGAGGGTTAGTGAAGACCAGCCTAGTTTATACAGCACTTGCCTCTGCAGGGCTCTGCCTTGGTCAGGACAGGTTTGCCATCCTAAGTGGAGTGGGAGTGGAGCCCACCACCGCGCTACCATGGATTAGCAAAACTGCTCTGGTAGGGTTTAGAGAAGGCTGTTGGTCTCCTCTCATACTTTCTCCTACATTTATTGTTCCGTTCTTTACTTCTCTTGTGGCTGGACCTGTGCAGGTAATTGAGAAAAATGTTTCATACACACTGGTGGCCGTGGGCAAACAACTCCATCTTTAGCATGACCTCCAGACAGAATAAACCCACCTTTGTCCAGACTGAGCTCCATCATGCTTTTGCTGCCTACATTAGTGCTTGTTGTGAGAAACCAAGGCAAAACCACGCTTTGGTGAGCGTGGATTCACTGCACAGTGTTGGACAATGCAGACTTTCACTTGCTGCCTTGACCTAGAGTTGCGGGGCTGACAAAGTGAGTTTACATTAGTACTTAAACCATGAAGGGCCCGGCCAACAGCTCTTAGCAATTTTATTGCTTGCATTATTTTAATCGCCCCCATGTAGTACTGAAAAGCGCATGTATTTAGTAAAAATATTAATGAAAACTCCTCCAAAAAAAAAAAAAAAAAAAAAGGAAAATTAAACCAAGCAAACCTTGTCTCCCATGCCTGAAGTTAAGTGGAAATGCTTTTGATGCCTTCTTTTTAATAGAATAAAGATGTGCGCTAAAAGCGCGGCAGGCATTATAAGAGTGGCCCTCTGTCCATTTACTGTTACTAAGAGAGCAGCAGCCTTCGGCTCACTGTCCTGAGCTTCCTGAAAGGTGTTACAGCTTTGCCTCGGAGGTCGCGTATCCAGGCTAACAATGATTTACCTTATTTACTCGAAGCTGACCTACCCTTTAGTATACTGCTCCTTCACTTAGTCAGCTCGATGGGTGCCAGATATTGTTCTCCTGCAGGAAGTTCTTCCCGGAATTCTGCAGCAAACCAAATGCTCAGGCAGTGGGAAAATGAAAATAAGGTCAACTTTCCCTCAGGACTAGAGAATACAAAAAATACACTGACACCACTTGAGACCTCCTTCCCAGAAAAGTAGAAGCCACAAATACAGCCAGATTACACAAACCAATTCAAGTATGTAACCATTTTTCACCGTTCCTTTTTTCCAAGATCAATTTCATCTAACCTGTGTTTAAAGCAAAGATAAAACTAATTTATTTCTAGGACAGATTTGTTCAGAGATTGCTGTCTGATTTTAATATGTAGAAATGTTAATATGTACTGGGTATTACCCAGTACAGTCGTGCCTTTGCAAAAACAGGGGCACAGCAGATAACTTGTGTAAGGCAGAGTAGCAGTATTTATTTGTGCTATGAATTGCACTGTTAATCTAAGTCCAAACAAGCAAATATTCCTGACAGGTCTTAGCTAATGTCCTCCTGGCTGGCCGGGGAAAATGTGAAGCATCTATGAGTAGTTCTGTAGTATGAGCAATGCTTAACATACATTGGTGACAGGACTAAGGCACGTATGTTTTTAGGATATTAATAGTTCCTTTCACCCCATTTGGCCCCAGTTTCCAGAAATTATGAATCGTAGTTTTTGATAAAACAGAAAACAGTAACAGTGAAGGAAAAGAAGTTGTACATATTTCCTAGGAATTGTTGCTGAGTGTCAGTTTGTCAAACATGCCTCCTCTTCACATATATCTTCACTTTCTGAAAAAGGGTCTGGAGAAAGCTTTAGGTCTGCTTTTTAAGATACAGAGATTACTGACAAATTACAGGCCGGTGATAAAAAAAGAAGCGATGATGAGGACAGGAATACTATAGAGCTTGGGCAATAAAAAGTGACAGAGCTGAAAAGTTACCAAGGAATGTTTCAGAGAAACAAAGGATGTGGTCTTAGGGTCTCCAGAGAGCACAGTTATTTTATTATATTCTGTTCCTATTATCACTTTCATTTTGTTCCAGGGAGATTTTCAGCAACTTGAGAAATAGATTTTGGGGCCAGCTATCCCTCGGATATGTGCACGCAACTCCCCTTGACTTTAACTGGAGCTCTGCGTAGGCATCTGAGGGCAAAACGTCGCCTTTGGCGGATGGCTTTCTGTAGCCAACGCACAGTGTCAATATATACACGCACACAAACGCAAGTACCCAAAAGTGACTGCTTTAACCTCTCGTTAGCACGAAAGGCTCCTAAGGTGATGGGCACACGTTAGTTAGGAGGTATTGAGAAAAAAATATGTTATGAGACTGTTTTTATCCCCTATGCATCATAACCATAACTTTTTTTTTTTTTTTTTTTTTTAATTCATTGAACCAACAAGCACACGCAGTTGCTGTAAAACAACCACTAGATCCCATGTGAGGTACCGTTTCAATTTTACGGTAAATTTCCTGTTTTATGGACTCCTTTCTGAAAAACTCCTAACGGTATTCTCCAAAGAATATGAACTTTTCTTTAAAACATAAGAAATTGCTGCCCTGCTAATAGTATTTTGCTTTAGTCCTGACTTTGTCTTTATTTTTTGTCTCACTGATTGTTGTTATTACTTCTTAAATGTTTTATTTCTATTTTACATGCTTCTCATTAGGGTTGCTATTTTAGGGTCTTCTTAAAATATATATTTTATTGCGTTCGGCTAATTACATAGAACTTCTTCAGATGTGAGAATGCATCTTATTTACAAAACCCCCCTCTGATCAGGCAGTAGTTAAAATACATGTACAGGATATTACAATTTGAAGTGTGCAAGGCATTTGTGTTTTAATTAAAATCTTAGAGGAGAAACTTGTTCACATGAATTACTAGCTGGATTTTTAGCAGGTTGTATAAATGGTGACAAATTACATCTTCGTATTCAGGAAGAGTGTGGAGTTGCTTGGTGAAAATCACTACATATGTTAAATCTTTTCAGTGTCTGCTATAAATATTAAAGATATGTGGGTATGAAATTATATGAGTGCAAACGACCCAAAAGTAATTAAAATACTTGAGCTGCTTCTGTTTGCTACAAAAAAAAAAAAAAAAGTCTGATTTTTCAGGCTATCTTTAAAACAAAAAAAAGTGAGGAGAAGAGAAGAAACATCTGTATTAGTTGTAGCTTCCTCTTACAGCATCAGTTTTTACGGTGCAATGGAGCAGGGCAGGTTCAAAGCGGTTAAGGAAAATCCTTGCAAACCCTGAAGGACAGCACTTGGTTCATACCCTGGTTTAAGTGGTGCGATACCTGAGACACCTTCCTCGGGAATGTACTACGGCGTTATTCTACGGTGTGCTTCGGTGTATGCTTATTCTATACGTACTCTCTGTGCACATTTATTCTGTGCAAGAATCTGTCTTGCTGAAAATATTTAAAATGTTCCACCTCAAATGAGAGATGCTGCTGAAGGTGGTTCTTGCAGGTGATATGCTAAAGTTTTGGGGCAGTGAAGATCAGTGATGTCCTATTTACTTCAGCTAGAGCACTGGAAAACTGCGTATTTCCCACCAAAAAATGGTTGCATGTCCGTGCATTTGGTGTAGCTAGAGAAATTAAAACTGTTGGCAAGAAACTGGCTTTTGAGAAAATGAAGAATTTTTAAAGTCAGTGAAATCTGCAGAGGAGACTGCATAATTACTGGTGAACCTCTCATGCTTGCAAAAATACCCTAATATGTCTGTCTAGAGTACAAGTGCTCATCTTCAAAAATGACACCTCTATTAAATTAACTTGTTTCTGCCAGCCTCTTGTTTACTTAAGGCTGCTTTCACTGTTTCATAAAATGCCAATAATGGAGATGATTTACGTCATCTCCTTCGACATGTGCTCTTTGATGTGTTTTTATCCCATATGTACAAGAAAGGATTTAGGTCTTGTGATTAGCTCAAAAGACTTGAGTTTTGCCTTTTGCTTGCAAGTGGTTTCGACCTCCAGTTTCAATGGTGCTGAATATTTTCAGTGGCAAGTTGAAAGGAAACACAGCAGCAGGTACCTACTCGCTGGGAACTCAGTTTCTGTGTATATAAGTGTACGTGCACCTATAGGTGGATATAGATATGTATTTACAAAATATACGCATATAAAATCTGTTTTTAGTTTGTCTAACAAGGTGGTCGGGATATTATCTTAGCAAATGTCCCTAAAGACTAATTTAATCCCTACAAAGCTCTTAGAGGTCTTCAGACAAAAAGTGATACAACTGTTCTTAACAAATGAAACAGAGATTAGAGGTTTCATTTTTAGGCATGAATTCAACAAGAATTTCCACTGGAAAACTTTTATGGGAGTTTTTCCCAGGGTTTTTGAACATGTTTAGGCAGCAAATCTCTATTGCTTTAACTAGCAAAAATTCTTACTTTATTGAAGTGCTGCATGCCCCATATGCAGAGTTAGCTCCGTGTACGTGGAAATTTGCTTATAATACATTATCTTTCTAGCTTCAGTCTTCTATCTCAGCTTCTTCAGACTTCCTCTAGTCTGATGGCATGCTTTTAGTGATGACTAAACTTTAAGCTAATGTTTTTTTCTGGGTCCTTTAAAAACTGTGGTGGTGATTGTTGTTGTTATGATGATGATGATGAATGCCCCCAAATCTTTAAAGACGAAATGAAAAGTCAACAGGAACAATCTTTCCTAATTAATGCAAGTGTCCTCACCTTGAGGGGAAAGGTGTTTGCCAAAATATATGTAACGCTTTAATGCGGTATCTCGTTCTCTGGGCAGTGGAGGGAGAGCCGCAGCCACCACATGCACACCCAGTGTGAACATAAGGATTAGAGGACAGAAGAATTTTTTGACTGTAGGAGGTACTGAACTAATCCCAACACCAAAGGATCCTCCCTGGTTTGCTTTTTCTTTTTAACTTATTGATTAATTTGTTCTTGTAAACCTACTCAGTGATTCTTGTACCTTTGCATCTGATAATGCAGTCAGCGCTCTTATCCTGTGTGTTTTCAACAAGATTTCTTCTCTTCCCCTATTTAGCAATGTTTCCCCTTGTTCAGAAGCTACATTAAGGAGGCAAGTGCATTTACCACTTAAGCCTTATCTCGGGAGCCTACCGTGCCTCTGAAATTTAAACTCCACCACTCGGCAATAACTCTACGAGAAAAAACATGGGACGTTAAAGCTGGGAAGAACTACTAACCCTGCAGTGTCCGATGTGCTGGTTCTCCAGGTGTGGCTGTGTGAGGTGGTTTTTAAACACAGATAAATAGCTTCTAAGCATTTCCATAGATTTCCATTGCTTAAATGAGTCTGCGCTTGACTTTGTGCTTCTCTGCTTTCTGGTTTTGAGCATTTGCAGCCAATTTTGGCAGAGCCCCTCTCCTACGCTGGCTCCTCTGTGAACATCTCGCTCCAGACATCATGCAGAGGAGGAAAAATCGGTGCCTGGTTTTGTTTGTTGTGGTTCGGGTCCCGCTGCCGCTCGCGCTGAGCCCAGGCGTGAGCTTCGTCACTTTTTGAGTGCCGGGAGAAAGGAAGCTGCCGCCGCAGGGAAATCCGGGAGCTTCCTCTTCCTGCTGGTCAGCCTCTTTCTTCCCGAGGTTGGCTTCTTTCCCAATGGGCTGCTAAAAGCCCAAAGCTCACTGGCTGAAATCCTGGCCTAATTAAAATCGATGCCAAACCTCCCATTGACTTCAAGGCTCTTGCCCAGCCCGTCATCGCGTCCAACGGTCGTCTCACTCCATTGTTTATGGGATTGTTCTGATGGGTTTTCTAGGGCGATGCTCAAACAGCTCACAGCTCTCCTCCCCTGCAGACAGGCAGCCGGCTCCAAACCGCGTTCATCATCAGACAGCATTTTATCAGTTTTAGCACTATATCTTTGTAAATCAGGCCAAAACAAGACCCAGATCCTCAGCAGCTCCTTCATAGCTGCAGTCTGGAAGCGTGAACTTTTCTGGTTTTGTTTTGTTGTGCTTAGGCATGGTGACTGGGAGATCCCTGTGCCATGCCTCCTGCAATGTCGTTACACACATGCAAAATTTGGCGATGGGAATACGTTAGAGAGCCAGTGGAAATGGTAAGAGGACACCCAAGGAAAGGGTTTAGTCCATAACGTACGAGATGCCACTTTGACAGAGCAAAAAAAACCCCCAGTTCTCACATGATAAGGTATAGGGACAATATTCACGCTGTTGTAATAATTTTTTTAGTCTTTGGAGATGTTGATG